>NC_068995.1:54666971-54670598 GCF_001194135.2 Octopus bimaculoides | reverse complement strand
TTTATATATCTTGATCCAAAAGTATCACATTCAGGACCATGGCTTACAAGTTTGCTCAGTAATCGTATAGTCCTGAGTTTGATACTCTAAATGGCACTTGGGTCTCGTGTCATACTTGAGTCTAACCAATCGTTATAAATAAAACTGGCTAAAGTCACGGTCAAAATAACCGCCTTGGTTTTAATTTATTGGTGGTTATGTTTACATATTTCTTTTGAGATCTTTGCATTTATGTGGTACGCTAAATTATTAAATCAATTATGTACGTCTTTAGATCTTCATTGCCTGAACGCCTGGAGAAAAATGACGCTGGCGGGTTGTTTTCCTACGAATAATAAACGGGGACAAAAATGATTGCTCTTAGTATAATCATCCTAATTTGGATTTCTAAACAGTTGATTTATATGAAATTAGGAAGGTTTTCCTCACTTGTCATCGCGTAACATGTCTTATCTGATTGAGTGCTGATGAATATGAACAACGCTCAACATCGATACTCTAGCGCTTATATCTACATTAGCCAAATTGATTTTGCATTATCTATTTGATATACAATACACATCGCATCATGTAAAACTTACCCTGATGAACGCAACAATGCTGATCACACATTCAGGAACATCATTGTCCATATAAACTGCAATGTAAAGTATATATGTAAATCTATGTAGATATAGTAGATAACTATTTTCAGTCTTGGTGTTTTTAATACAAACTATCTAAATCTGTTTAGCATATACACATTGTCATTCTTTGAGATCCCAGTTAATAGTGGGTTGTCGTCACTAAATTATGTTTTCTTCATTTTTATGCATGTCAGTGACCATCACACTCCATGTCTAAAGAGATTCAATTTCACGTGTAGAAAGACACGGGCATACAACAGCAAGGACATAAATCGATTCTAGTACAGAACTGGCAGAAAAAAACATTTATTGCCTCCCATAAGGTGGTGAAAGCCAAATGTAATATCGGCCTTACTCAAATATTGCTTACTGTGATACTGCAGTTATATCGCCAGGATATAGATGTCATGCTTGAACGTATCACAGACATAGAGATAAAGATTAGATGAAACGATAGATGAATAAAAAGAAAACACACACACACAAATACATACATACATATGTATATATATATATATATATATATATATATATATATATATATACACACACACAAACGATTGTATGTATTGGAATGTATTGGAATGTATGTATGTATATTTATTATTTTACTTCTTTCAGTCATTTGACTGCGGCCATGATGGAGCACCGCCTTTAGTCCAATAAATCGACCCCCATGACTTATTTTATATCAGCTCAGTACTTATTCTATTGGTTTCCTTTGTCGAACACACACGCACACACGCATATATATACACACACCTTTCAGCTGAGGTGCGTATATCTGCATGTATATAAGTGTATATGTATACGTATATATGTACTTGAATATATACATGTATACATATAACTGAATGGGCATACATTTCTATATATTGATACATATAAGCTTAAACATATCTAGGCATGTGGAAACTCATGAATTTACAGTATAAATTTGTACGGAACTTCATGGTCATCATAACTGCAAATGGTTGAAACTATGTGGCCGTTCGTATACGTTTTTTGCTATACTTTAAACAGTTTAAATCTTCCTGATATGACATATTTGTCATATATTCTGTCTTTGTTTTCAGCTAATTCATTCATGCGAATTATGTCACTAATGGATTATATTATGTCACCCCAATATCATACTTTTGCGCTTCAATTTTATCTTATGATTGCTCATTGTGATGTAAGTTGAAATACGTGATTCAAGTCTCTTGTATATCATTTATAAAGAATAAATCGAACTTACGACAGGCACTTCACACATTGCACTCATTAAAATCGAGTACACTTTAAAGTTTCCAATAATCTCGACATAGTTTTGCACTTTATTTTATTATGCTTCAAATGACTACTAAAAGATGTCTATAAGCGGTACAGGATATACACATAAGTAACTTTGCGCCTCATTACATTTGCACCGATCTGCGTAAGAGCTCAGCTTAATTGAAGATTAAAAATAAAACAAATTTTGACTGGAGAGAGTTTTTTTTTTGTGTTTTTTTTTTAGTTTTATCATTAACAATAGTACGATTGGTTAGATTTTATAAAATTATATGAAGCGAAATATTTCTGTTTGTTATAGAGTTATAGAATTTAGAATTCGAGATAAAATCGCTTATAGATTTTGCACATGAAGATCAAACTGTTATTTTGTAATTTGGAATGCAAACAGCTACTGTAAATCAATCATGCAAATGTGAGTTTCATGTGGTAGGTATGAAGAACATCAGAACTCTAGAAAATGCTTATGCATAACTCCGGCTTATGATCGCTATTATAAAAGGCTTCATTATTTCCTACCTATATTTTATACAGATTTACTACTCCTGCAACCTTTTATATATGAAGGTAATATATTTATTCATATAATTCTCCGATATAAATTACAGGCAATAAAACTATAAACTCTAGTAGTTCATATATATTCAGTGACTATAAAAGGTATCACGCTAACATTATAATGTGAGATATTATAAAAGGAATCAATGAAGAAGGAATATTTGTGTATTCTTCCCTATTACATACTTAAAGGCTCTTAGGAATTCAAAGGGTTTTAGATTCTTAGGTCAACCATTTCATTTTCCTGTACATTTTCACGCACAAATCTAACGCTCTATGGTTGACATTCAATAAATTGCTTTTCGTTTCTGACCATAAATTAAAGACTTTCCGTGAAGGAAAGTCACACGAAATAAAAGTAGAAAAATCTGCTGCGGAAAGAAAAGATTCTTATAGAGTAAATATATTATACATAAAACTGGGTGTATTAAAAAAGAAAACTTCCTTGATAGAAATCTTTAGTGTATGCCTTCATACATGGACAATACTATAGCGTATAAAATTTCCTTTCATGTTTGTCCATTAAACTGTTTCAATGTTTATTACAAATAAAATCAAACTTCTTTGCGAATTATTCAGTGTGCACTTAACTATTCTCATTAATAAACAAGATAAACTTTGAAGCTTCATTATTTAATTAACTTACATCAAACGTTACTTCAAACAAATATTCCAATTATCAATATTTTATATTCACTCCTGTTAGGTATCAGCCCATTTGGCAATTAAAAAATACATACACTTCATTACATTTAAATGGCTCCTGTCACACTAAAAAACTAAATTTGCGACCATATATTATACCGCGTATTTTATGCATTACTCTTCACTCATTTATATTATTTTCTTAAGCTCTATCGGAATAAAGCCTGAAGTACGACTCTTTTATGTTGAATGAACTTTGAAATATCGTTATAGGGAACTTCGAAACAAAGTCTTGGAATGTCCTTATAGAACAATTGCACCTCTGTTCCCTAAAAAAACATATGTGTGTGGTGCGTATGAGCGAGAGAAAGTGTCCACGTGCACATCTGTGATTGTGTGTGTAATTATGTAAGCGTGTTTCTGTGTAAATATCTTTCTATATATATTCATATGTATGTATGTATATACATATATACATTAATATATGTATTTACATATATATATATATATATATATATATATA
>NC_068995.1:54648168-54666085 GCF_001194135.2 Octopus bimaculoides | reverse complement strand
TTAGAGGTTCGACAAAAAGAGGTCGATAAAATAAGTACTAGGCTTACAATGAATAAGACCTGCGGTAGATTTGTTCGACAAAAGACGGTGCTCCAGCATGGCCGCAGTCAAATGACTGAAATAAATAAAATAATATACATATAGATATACATACACACACACACACACACACACACACACACACACACACACACACACATATATACAGTTCAAATTTACAGAAGACTAAAACTGGTGAAGGAACAAGGAGGTGTATTGCCTTAACGATCGGGAATAATTGGAAATAGACGGGATTGAGAGGAAAAAAGAACGTGAGAAAAAATATGTAGTGTTTAACGCTCCAACATGATGAAATGTGTATGTGTGTGTGTGTGTGTGTGTGTATAGTGTGGCATATACCGTAAACGGAAAATTTTCGGAATATCACTGCAAATATAGAACGTAATATGTTCCATAGTATAAGGAATCTTTACGGCCATATTTAAACATAATTGGTCTCATTTTAATAGCTTCTCGGTAGATGTGTGTCTTTCATAATGAACAAAAAAAGATAAATATTTAGTACAATAATTGCTATACACTAAATATATTAGTGAAGATGATATTCTGGAATCATCGACGCAACATTTCTTGTTTTTTCATGATGATGTTCACAGAAAGAAATTATAGTGTATATGTCCTCAGGGAACTTACTCTGGTTGATGACAAGCAGAAAACAATAGATTGATTCAGGTGGCACATTGCATTCTCATTTATGCTTGTTCGTGTATATAGATTTGGAAACACAAAAATACACTCACATATTCATACCAATTTTTGCCAATTATAACAGACAATTAAGGAAGATTTGTAATAGTGCTGATATCACCTTGTGAGTTTGTTTCAACATAAGTAGTTAAACTATTAAATCTCATATCCGTTAACCCAAAGTTTCGGAAAATATTGAGAATGCCTATTATAAATTGATATCTCCTTCTAGATTGAAAGCAACGAACTGGTATTCGACATTTATAGATTTCATCCAAGAATCATAGTCACTGCATTGCCTAGGAAACGTACATAAAAATAGCGGAAAGTAATGGCGTTGATATATTACATTGAAAGTTGAGCAGCAGAAATAATTTGAAGATATTTAATTTTGATCCTAACAATTTTACCAAAAATCGTCGATAAGCTGATATATTTTGAGATATTTACATTTCTTCATGTCTGAATAACTTTTAAATCCTTGGCAATTTTTTTATATTGTCGGTTTAATTAATTAGTTTTTCATCCGCTAGACTACGGCCAATAATCACTTCATACCCAGCATAATAAAGTGCAACATTAATTTGTCTTGTACTGATGAACGATAATTTATATTAAATTAATTAATGTTTGTGTCATCGCTTTACATACCCTTGTTCCGCTGAGTCCTTGAATGTATTGTATTAATAATGCAGGATTTGATTTCAATGGCAATAATAGAATGACCCATATGTATATAATCATTGATTTATGCATTGTTCAGCTGTGTACTTCATGTAGATTTAAAGGGGCTTTCTATCAAACGTCTATGAAAGGTTCCTATGCAGGTTATTTTGTTTTAGCATCCAACCCTAGATTTATATAATGAAAAGAATCTAATTGCAGTCTGTACAATCATGTCAACGTTGTCTCTCATGCATTTCATGTATGATCCTTGATGCTTTCATATACATAACAACATAAGGCCGCGAGCTGGCAGAAACGTTAACACGCCGAGCGAATTGCTTAACATTTGTCTTTATGTTCTGAGTTGAAATTCCGCTGACGTCGACTTTGCCTTTCATCCTTTAGGAGATCGATACATTAAGTACCAGTTGCATACTGAGGGTCGACCTGATCGACTCGCCCCCTCCTCAAACATTTCAGACTTGTGCCTAGAGTAGAAAAGCATATATATATAACAACATGCAAAAATCCGCTATTTAGCTGGTGTATAGCATTAGTAGTACTTTCATTTCAATCCAAGCTAAAACTTTCAATCGAGTGAAGGTCCGATTTTACAATGCTATTCTACATGTTTTAAGTTACACATGATCATACGTATATAAGAGTTAAGCTGATAAATCAAATTTATAAGACCTCTAAGAGAGTACTGTAATATGTTCGGTTCATTCCGAAACTTACCCTAGTTGATTACCGTGTGTATGTTTCAGTAAACTTCCGTAATAATTACTACAGCAGGTACTCGTAATTTTATTACGTGCTCTTACTGAAATGCATAAAATGTTTTATACTGTTATAAGATGGCTTAGGTCTGTTAAAAGAAATTCTTCATAGCATTTTACAATGTCTGGTGTTTATGTTATTGGAGTTATTAACTGAAAGTGGAGTCAATGGCAGTGATAATTATTACATGGGTAAATGTAATCGATTAACATTCGCCCTTCTATTGAGTATTGCAATTTTTCTGTTTTCAATAAATGTGATGTAGAATTCCTGATGGTTACATAAACGGCTGAGATATTCATATATATTTTGTCTTTAAAGATATCGGCTTATTTGAAAAGTAATGCTACAAACTTGTCATTCGAAACCGGAATATTCTTCTTCGGTGTCCATTGTTATCTATTACCATGTACTCTGTTCCTTGTTTTTAGTATAAATATCAATTCAATCTCTCTCCTCTGGTGTATAAAGAAAACAAAAAATTAAAGATATGTGTATGTAAAACATACCACTTCACACAGTGGTCTTGTTTTACAATATTCAATATCATTCTGCTTTCGCTAGTAAATAATTCCGGTTATTTTTAACAGTCTGGCTTCTGATTCTGATTGAAACTTTCTGATTTTAAAGAGAAATCAATACAGAAACTGCCCAACCGTATCATTTCTCCTACCAGAAACATGATCACGTATACAGCAGGTCTGAAAAGCGGATCTATTGAAGTGCGTCTCAGTTTAATTTAATTATGGATTTCTCTAATCTCTAAGCGTGCAGGTTTAGTCAGAACATGTGAAATCAATGGAAATTCATGTTGACAGAATTAGACAAAATATCTGCAATGGGCATGGCAGAAGGTTTAGTGTAGCGAAGAGAAAAAAATGAGTTCAATTAATCAGTGGAATTGATTGAATCTCGATTTTAGTTTCTATTTATTGAACTGTTTATCGATTTCTTTAACAGTTGTTTATTTTACTTCCAATGTTCTATTAAAAATGGTGGCATATTTAACTAGTCTTAGAGACTTAGGACAAATGATCTGGCATAAATTAGAACGATAGAATAACACAAACGATAGAATGAAAAAAGTATTATTGTTATTGCTGCTCTTCTTATTGTAGTTGTTGTTCCTTGTCTAAACAACCGTATTGTCGCTTGTTCTAAAAGTTTGGATTGTTACCGCGTTTCTGTCGATTAAATGTTGTTCCTTTTTAGATTTGCATACAAAAGAACCGTATTGGAAATTAGAAGCAAATTTCCCTGTACAGAACGAATGTTTAAATTTCTGTTTTGTTAAACATAATTATGATGTGGACACATGGAGAAAACGGTGTCAACAACACTAACAGAATAGAACTTCTAATCTAATAAAGAACACGATTGCAAAGAAACATATAGAAAATTAAGAATATTAAATGCACAAACACGCAAAACACAACAATTGAAATAAAAATGATTATCATATGTATTTTTATTAAGTTTTGAAATACGAGATACGGGTGATGGTTTTTCTAAAGAATAACAATTACTACAGCATGAAAAGAAATATATATTTGCACACGCACATTGTGTCAAAAAGTAAACGGAAATATTTTTTAAAAATTGGCGTTCCAACGGTGAAACTGGATATGGCTCAATGCATGCAAAAGTGTAGTCTTTCAAAAAATACAGTAAACTGCTTAGTCCTGAGCATTTACAAGAATTTACAGCGTACAAGCATTCGAGTTTTCGCATCGTAAAATGTGGGCTTTCATTAGGCCTTGAATAGGAGTTATAAGAGGTTGTGCTTGGCGCGCTAGGAGATAGTCGCCAGGGAAAATGAGTAAAACAACGGTAATGCATCTCCGTTATTTAAAACTAAGTTATAATGCCACACGTATATTTTAACATAATACTTGAAACACCACAAATAATGAAATAAAATATTGGGTTGTTCAGAAAGTTCGTGCCGATTTTTAAAGGACAGAAAAAGGTCAGCAAATACTTGCCATTACATGTTTAATCAACCAAATATGAACCATTTTGTTGCAAAATGCGTCTCCATCTTTACTTTAACTTGAAAATGCCATCTTCCCAGAATTGAGGTGGTTTCATGGCAAATAAGTCGAAAGATAAGCTACCATAAATCGGCACGAACTTTCCGGACAACCCAATACAATGATGTTTAATCATGTCTCTTTGTATCGATATGAAATCAGTGAAGATCTGATAGAAAGAGGAATTCTGTCTAGTGCAGTAGAATAAAACTCTATACTTGATTCCTGATTCCTGTAGACATGAAATACTAATCGTTTTACTTCCGAATAAATGCAATTAAACAATATATTCTCCAATTAGATTACTTTCAAAACACGTGCAAGCTATCATTTGATTTCCATTTTTCTTTTGCCCTAAAACAAACACTATATTCTGAATTTAAATTAACCGGAAAAAATAAAACCCGGTGCTTTAGTTGGGTCTCATGTTGATGAGACCCACCTAAATCAACATATGGATTTTTTTTCTTATCTTGGACACACGGAATAGAAAGTAGTCACTTTTGAAGAAACAAGTCCGTGCTTAGAGTATAATATGTAATTTCTGATGAAACATGTTCACAACAAGAAACGCTGCTGATAATTCATTCGTATTTATCAAAACGTACGAACCAATTTGAATACAGTATTCAAGGAAACTCAAACTTTGTAACCCTGCAGATATGAGATGCCATTTTAACATGTCGCCAGCTTTTCAGCGACGAGGTGTAGGAGCGGTTTATAGGAAACAAGAGTGACCATCTTTAAGAGGACATGTTGTGATACGGGAAATTAATGGGAGTAGAAATTTTATAGAAAATCAAAAGGAAATGAAGAGATATGAGATAGAATTCAGAGAAAGTTTAGAAGCATAATTAATGTGAGGGTCAGTGACTGGGGTGAGAATAGGCAGAAAACAGCTTCTGATAATTGTTGGGCTCCTGTGAAATGTAATGTACTGATAATTGCTGCAGATGTTAATGGCATTAATTTTATTAATGTAGCAGATGACAATGATAATCATTCCAGTTTTCTAAGACATGAAGGATAGTATCGACTAGATGCTATCCGTTATGTTCATACCGTTATTTATTTTTTTTTATATCTCTTCGCGAATGCTGAGAGGGCTGAAACGAAATTTCATCTTACGCGACGTATAAAACCTTAAAATAAATTGGATTTGATGTGCCACTAGGCCTTTAGAGATGAAAGAGAAAATAAGAACCCTTTGAGATTTCAGCACATGACGTAAATGAGGAAAGTGAATCAATTTGTGCGTCTTTTCCCAGCGTCTGCTCAGTTCGTCATTCTTTGCTTGTTGTTACGACGTAAACTGATATCATTTGCAGAGACGGAATCACCTCAAATTGAATCAACTGTGATATATTGTCACTTCGCGTGCATTGATCGTTATCGCTACACTCGAAAGAGTCGAATAATAGTAATACTAATGATGATAATAATAATAATAATAATAATAATAACAACAACAAAAATATCAAAACAAAAACAAGAAGAAGAAGAAGAAGAAGTGTAGTATGATTTGAAGCCTTGTAACATGTAAAACACAAACATGATTTAAAATTATAACTATAATTGTTGTTATTACTAATATTGCTTATTATTTTTGTCATTTTATTATCATTTGTATTATTATTATCATTATTATTATTAGTCAATTAATTATTTTTTTTTTTACCTTGGTATGCTACGCATATGTCCCTTCGTTTCCAGTGTATACCGTGTACACTCACGTTTTTTTAAATCATTTCATTATTATATGTAAACATCCACAATTTATGTGCATGTGTGTTTGACCCACCATTAATCGGCCTAGTGGCAAATAATGGAAATTATTATTATTATTATTATTAGTGTCGAAACCGTACTGCACGCCCTCATCCAGTATTTGGGCATTGCTTCCAATCCACAAACCTGCAAGTTCAGTGCCACAGCGTGTCTAATTCGGCAAGTGATTTTCTGCTACAACATTGGGCTGAACAAATCTTTGTGAGTTGATTTGGTAGGCGGAAACTGAAAGAAGCCTGACGTATATAATATATATGTCTGTACATTTTTGTGCCTGAGCTTTTCTCCGACCTCTTCTTGACAGTGATTCGATTGAAGAGCCCTTTAGAGTAAGTACAAGGCTTTAAAATAATAAAGAAATGCTGGTGTCGATTCGGACTACAAAAATACTAAAAGGTGTTACTCCAGCATGGCCGGAGTCTAATGATTAAAACAAGTAAAATTGAAACCTATATATATATTGAATATATTTTTCTGTACACACATACACAACCACACGCGTATATAGATATGTATTTATATAATTTTTTTATAAATATGTGTTTGTTTTACATATAAAAATATGGCAAACATTTTTATTGCCTACTTTGTAAGTCTTGAAGTAATATTAATTCTAACATAATCGAGAGCAATAACTTGAAAGAGAATTTATCCATACAAGAAGTAATTTGCAGAGAACCTTGCTATCTTTAATCGTATATATAATCGTGTCTGCATTCGCACCCTGTTCTCTCAATATATTCAATGTTCTAGAAATGTTCCAACTTGTATAGGTACAGCGACTATGAAAGTGTTTCTCTCGCCGACCCCAAACCTCGTATGAAATAAATTGTCTTCCTCTCTAACCTACAAAAATGTATGCACCGAATTACACTAACTCATTCCTGTTTTAATCTTTACAAGTGGTACTTATTTATTGTCATGTCTCTTCCATTTTATGTTTTATGTTTCGAAGCATATATGTAGCACAGTAGCTTGAGCATACATGTGTATTGGTGTCTTTGTTTTTCTTTTGAAAAGTCAGCAAATTCATGCAATATTAGCTGCTGTTTTGGCCTTGAACTGTTCCACACCATCAAACCGATAAAATGTAATGATTACAGTCGTTATTGCAGACATAATCTTACAAGACCTGAAATATTATTATTCATAACGGCGGTGCACCAACATGGCCGAATATTTCGAACTGACATTAGTAAGAAAACAACAAAAGAACAACAGACAAGTCTGATTTCTTTAAATCATTAACTCAATCATTTCATCATTCATTTGTTTAACTCATCAAGAAATCTTTTTGTAGATACGTAAGTACACACACATACACATATATACGTCTGTGAATATGACTCTAATATGATTTCATATTTAATACAAGTAGGATTGTTTCTGTATTTAATACGGCTGGATGTAAAACATTTCTATATTAGCACTGCAGTCACTTCAATTATTAAGGTCCCCGTGATTCGTCTACCGTACTTAAGAAAAACAGTTCACATGCACAAAGCAGCTCCGGAAATCACTTTTTGAAAAGCAATATTCGAAAAGGTTTGTTCTGAAAATCGTCTGACGTGTTAGTTTATCGTGTTCTTCGTCTTCATTTGCATACATTAGCTACTAGCAACAAATTAGAATGGCATATTAGACATATATATCTTTAAGTAAAAGTCATGCTGTTCTTTCTAAGAGCTACAAAGCGGGAAATTATTTCAAATGATTATTTTATGTTTAAGTGGGAAATAAAGGAACAAATTGAAGTATGACCAAACGCTACTGCACTTCCAAGCAAACATATTTCTTCTGAATCGAAAATATTTTAACTAATTTTAAGACTACAGCAGTATTATTGATTTTCTGCAAGAAATTGTTAATACTCAATCGTTATTGCAATCTCTTCGAGATTGCGTCTATTCTAAATATGGTGCCTAAGGCTTAACTATCACTTTAAATTAGACAGGTGTGTTAGAAGAATGAGAATCTGATCGAGTTTTCGTACACAAAGTTATTTACAACATTCTCCGTGTTGATACGGTGTATGTGAAGTTTGACATCACCATATCCTTGCATTAATGCCATAAATAATATAATATTTAATCAAACAGAAATGTAGCAAACTAATTCGTTAAAGCCAAAAGCTATTCATCGAGATATCTGCAAGAGAAGCACCAAAATGGGCTTTCTATCTGGATGCATGCATTTTAGAATTTATGCTGTTACATTTCTTTTAATATTTAACATAATCAAAGACTAGGGTATACTGATCATACAAGCAATATACATTTGCCTAAATATTAATACCAGTTATCAATGTATTATATCAAATCTAAATTGAATAAATTCAATCAAACGTGTAAATTAAAACAAGTTAAATACACGTTTATTGAACCGCAATTCTTTCAAGACGATTGTAGGATCTTAATAAATTGTGGTATAGAAATGATATATCAATTTTGGTTTATAGGTTTAGGTCCCGAACCACGATTGAGCAGAAAATTTATCATTGTGTTCTAACTGATCTTACAATTCCTATATCACGGACAAGAATAGCTGATATCGATTCTATTTCTGCTCTGTAGAATAGGGTCTATATTACTGGACGTTTCATTGCATGTTCTTGTACGTCCCTCCCATCATAGTTAATGCTTTATTTCTTATATGCTTCAGGTAAAGAGGCAGATAGTACTAACAAATTATCTAGTACATAAGCACAGTCATTCATAATCTGTTGAGAGATTGTTGAGAAGACAGGACAATGAGCACAGACACGATGGGGTCAGAAGTTAAAAAAATAAAAGTAAATTAAAGCATGGATGAACCTGAGAGGATGTCGACAGTAAATAGCCTAGTATTTCTTAGCGAAGTGGTTGTTAATGGCCAAAATAATGACGACAATGAGACAATGACAATAAAATAGACTTAAATTTTACACGTATATGCGTGTATTATATATATATATATATATATATATATATATACATGAGTAGAGAGTAATGTAAAAGCATTACGAAGGATATATTATAAGGTAGATTATTTATGAATATATATCAATGGCCAAACAAGTATTCATAAAATAGAAAAAGACCTATATGATTATGAACAAGTCACAATTGTAACTAAGAGGGTTGAAAAAAACCTTTACATGTTAGAAATATCAGCACAAACACACACAAACGTGGTATTTATATAATTCCTTATTAGCCAGTTTACTAACATAGTTCAGCTTTTTTTTTATATTTATCACAATGTCATAGAACGAATTATCACTCTATTATATAAATATATCACGTTATATAAAACATGAGACTGCACTGCTTAAAACACGTTTTTATGACGTTGACCAGCCTGGAATCCTTCCAATTCAGGTAATAAAGTTTATACACAACATATATACTCTCTTGCTTATATCATCCACGGAATCCTACAATAATAATAATAATAATGTTCTTGAAAAAGGCATGTTGCCAAATTGTACATATTGTGTGTCTGGATGTTCTGGAAAAACATCAGAAAAATTACACTTATATCGAACAAATATTTAATATCGCTTTCTCTTTGAAGCTAGCTATTATTTATCTCTGTCGTTTTTATTTTATACGTGGTAGTATTTTCCAATCTACTCTCATCAATCAGGCTCTTACTCAAATATTCTTAAAAAGGGTTGTTTTTTTTCTTTACTACAGTTCTATATTTAAGAGATGGGGTATTTTCGTACATTATTTTGTACATTATTTACATTTGACGGATATTCGTCCTCATCTTGTCCACGTGCATACGGCCTAGTTGTTAAGAGCGCAGGCTACTAACCCCAAAATTCCGAGTTCGATTCTAAGCAGTGACCTGAATAATAATGATACTACTACTACTAATAATAATAACATCGAAAAATACCTTAGGAATGAGAACTCAGGTTCGAAAATTCCCCAAGACACCAGATGAAGGGTGGAGGGTATATCAGCCGAAATTTATGTTCACAACAAACAAGATGAGGACAAAAATCCGTCGAATGTAAATGAGGTCAATAATGTTCTTCTTTACTGTTTATCAGTTACCTCGCACACGAATGTTCATTTGTTTTAAAGAGAAGAAATAGGTTTTCTCGGCGTCAGGTACCATTCATTTAAGATATTTTGATGTCATATTACATCGGCTTCGTGGAAATATGCTTATGCATTCGTCGTGGGAAAATAAAATTAATTTGTCTGACATTATTTTAGTTTGGCAGAATTTCAGATCTGTAATGAACTGTAATCTAATATAAAAACAGATATTGTCTGTCTTTACGTTCTGAGTTCAAATTCCACCGAGTTCTACTTTGCCTTTCATCATTTCGGGATCGACAAATTAAGTACCAGTTGCGTACTGATTTGATCTAATAGAAAATGTTTTTCATTAAACACAGTGACAAAATTGTTATAAACCAAATAAAAGACATTATTAAAGTAAATCATATATAACTTTTATATTATACAATAAATTATACACACAGACACACACACACAAGTACACACACACACATACTACATATGCATACTACATCCAATATTTATAATATAACATACTTGTATTCATATATAAAAGACACATATAATAATATGTAATATTTTTACAGAGCTGTGGTTGATCTTGTTTAATATATTTTGTGTTTGACTGAATCCCTCAGTGATGAGAAACAATGCAGCTAGGACTGTAAGATTATTTTTCTTGAAATATTTTATATTCAGAACTAAATTATACAACATTTCTAGCGGTAACTCTATATTTACCAGCAATATGGAGACGCTCTTGCGTCCCTATATAGCTGGTAAATATATGAAGGAATGAAAAGCAAATTAAAAATTTCACAACTACTACTACCATCTCTTCTAATCTCCATTTCTTTACAGTATCTGAGTTCTTAGATTACCTATTTTCGCATTTTAAGGTTTCTATAAAGTTTAAGGTGTTTCTATATCTTTTTATTGAACCAACTTTAGATAAAGGTAACTATGTTAGTGCTAATATTCTTAAAATATCCATAATTGCATATGGCCATCGGTTCTAAGATCTTCAGCATTGTATTGCGGTAGATATATTCAAGTAGTTCAACCTAACCACTTCTTTAATTGGATATTTATTTCGCAAACTATACATGATCACATTCTGAGAGAACATTGCATTTGCTTATGTAAATATTACACCATTTGAAATAAATACAGTTAAAAATTGGTATCTGGGATAAAGAGAGCATTAAAGATGAAGACAATGTTTGGAGCATAAATCAATGAATTTATAAATATGGATTATTCTAATACTTGATTGCCTAAAAATTATTAAATTATATAATGTATCGAATTAATATAAATGACATGGATTAATGAATATACTAAAATACATTAAAAGAGAGGAAATGCATTATCACCAAACAACAGGAAAATGGTTTAAAACGTGTTTCTTAATTATTAGACAAGTAAGTTTTCTTTCAATGAATTAGGGAAATAGCGAGAAATGCATCGAACACGGACGTTATCCTGATACCGACGCATTTACTTTGAAAAATGTTTTACTATCCGCGAAAGCACGAACCGTATAGTAATACTCAGTAGAGATCTTACGCAGATCATGCAATTTGTTTAGTGGAGATTATATTTATTTACGTTCACACACCTGGCTATGAGTCGCATGAATTAAAGCAGGAAAAAATAACTCGTGTATCCGAGTAAGTGTTTATATTGACTGACTGTATCAAGAACTGTTTTTTTATTCATGTGACTTACATATGGATAATTTTTTTTTATGTGTATCTTTTGAAATGTTTATGACATATTTATCGAACAAGAATGTGATCTGAGACGAAATTGGTTTAGACAATCAATATCAAATAACCACTGAAAGACAACACAATTTTGAAGGCGAAGAATTGTTTCCTTACAATACAGCTGTAGTAAATGTACAGTTGTGTGGTGTCTATTAACTATTATTTTATATCATGGGTGTTATATTTGTATAAATGTTTCGGAAGTTTTGAGGGGGAGTTTATTTAATATTCTGGATTTCCATACAAAGCCTAATTCGATGTTGTAGAACGAGGTCAGGCTTGACCGTCGACATGTGTTATCGATCGTTTATGATAGAAATCTCGCGTGTAATATGTATATCTATAACATTTATTTCTATATTTCTTTCAATTTCCTTTACTCATGATGGGTAAAATTATGCTGGTGCATTCTTAAAATAATCCGTCGTCTTTTTTTTTTTTTTTTGGTGAGCTTTCTATGCGTCTAGAGATGCTATGCATTTTGTGTTGTGTTCCCTGCAAGTAATAGTAATAGCTCTAAATTTCGGATCAGTGTGGTCATTTGCATATTTCTTACATAAGATACTGCATGAAAGTATTGCTTTCTATTCTTTGAATCGTGCATGGATACATAGTAGGGCATCCTGAACAATTTATGAAATAGTTTGTGGTGGAGAGCTATCAAACTCACAGATATTGAAGTGTTAAGAGGAAGGTTAAATGAAATAAGTTTACGCCTCACGCACTGTTTCTCCCTTTCTGTCTTTCTCCATATGCCTATATATATATATATATATATATATATATATATATATATATATATATATATATATATACACACACAGTGAGAGAGAGTGATGGATAGATGTATCTACATAAGTGTGTATATATCTATATATATATATATACGTTCGTGCATTTGTGTGTGTGTGTGTGCACGCCCGTCCATATATACTTTAGAAAAAAATACACTGTATAATGTTCATATGAATGTTATGTGAAAGCTGAAAGAAACTTTATTGAAGTTAGAAATATGATCTGTAAAAAAAAATTTATTCAATATATGCTTGAGTAAACAATGGGACACGATGGTCGGTTTCTTTAATTTTACCTGAAAAAGAGCTGGAACATTTTCTAGCGTAATAATCTAGTAAGGTGCAGCGATCTTTGAGCATTTTAACAAGATTGGATATCATTAATTTCCTGTATCGCTGATTTAGACTTCCTCATACTAACCACTTTATTATATATTTAATAAAAGCATGAATGTAGTAGTTTTAAACTGTTCGCAATTTTAACCCGACGATCAATCTTATGCTACGAACAAGTAAAGAATATTGGACAAAAAGTTTCAAGATATATATTAGAAATTGTTGGCAGGCAAAATAAATTATTTTTCTTTCTGTAAGTATAATATTTGTATTTCGATGGAAACAATAAATCTACAATTTCTTTTTAATAATTGTGTATTTTTTTGGCTTATATCTCAATATCTAAATGAAATGCAAATGAAATAGATATGGAAATGTTTCTTATACTTCATTTATGGAAAATTTTAAATCGAAAATTTGCACTCATTCTTGCGGCTGAATTACGAATCTTATTCACACGTGTATATAACTTCTCATACACATTTACATATATACATGTGCGTAAGTATAAATAATAATAAATACACTCGCATACTCGCACACAGAGACAAACACGTCCTAATATGTATAGTTATATTTGTTTAAGTTAAAAGTATTTCATATTCCTAGTAAATCAATAAAGAGCGATTCCCATTCATAACGAAATATCACTGAAACTAAAGCAACTACGAAGCAAATACTGTATGCTAAACGTTGGACAAGATAAAACTAATACAACAGCTAGGGTAAGCTTCATCAAACATGTGTACTTTACATCTCATAAGTTCGGATTTCTTTCAAATATTTCTGCATTATTTTCCGGATGAATTGAAAACGAATAGGTTTTTATGAAAGCAGTTATAACTGAATAGTTCTCTCTGCTGCGTCTTGAATATATAGCCAGCCTAATGCTAGGTTGCTCATGCAAACATCTTTCATAACTGTTTAAACAGGAAAAATATATCAAATGTTTGTTAGCTAGAGAGAACATACCAGACTCAATTTTTATATTAAATCATTGCATTAATACTAAAAATAATAATATAAATAAGCAAACCTGAACATGTAACAGCACCCATTTATTTCCAGGGGAAGAGCATTGAAATTAAATCAAGAAGATATATATTACATTTATGCAGCATGTATAATCATTTAACACCCATAAACTATACAGAAAACGACAACCTATCAACACGGTTTTACTTATATATGTTTATATAAATATTTTGTAAGTTAGATAGAATGGGGCAAGGATAAGGGGAGATAATATCTCTGTCTTTGTCTAGAGGATAATAGGAATTTTCAATAAGATTATAGGAACCTCTCTTGGTTTATTGGAGAAAATCATATATAACTTAATGTGAACAAATATATAAGGTTGGGTAATACAATTTGTAGTGAAGATGCATTTTTTGTGCAGAGTTACAAATAATATTTGGCATCGTATATTATTTTTATGCGAATCATAGAAATCTGAATGCGGAAAATTGAATTTTCCTCGTAGCAAGACATTGTTTACAATGCATTTTAGTGGATATAATGACAATAAGTAATATGTTTGCTGTACTTTAGCTAATTATATAAGTCGCTATTTTGCGCTAATCTTAATGCAAATATTTTGTCATTTCTGGTCAATAATGTCGAGAAAGCAATATGGAAACATCACAATCAAAACCAGACACTGAGGCTCTCTTATAGAGGCATGTTTTGAGGAAAGTGGACAACAGATTTAGATACCTCCGCTGAGACCCAAATATGAACTGAAAATCGATTAAATTTATTCCTTGATTTTTTCTTCAATCTACAGAGAAATATATATAAACATGTCCTTTATCCAAAAGAGGATTCGAAAGAATTATTGTAGATAATAAGTAATTGGGAAACATACAGGACAAATGCGTCTGAGGTGTATTGCAATATATGGTTGTTAAAACAGTCTTGATATATCACGAAAGAAGAACAATACCAACAACTACGGTATTTGTTGTTACGGAGAGAATCTATTCGCGCGTGTGTGTAATTATATTTACTTTTGAATAAAGAATAATAATCTGAATTACGTAGCGATGCAAATATTTATTTCAACATGTAAGGATATCTGTCTAGTATCTTGCATTTCAAATGTTTCTTAATGATATCAAGCAGGAATTATCGGAAGCAAAGTATAATAATTGGATTTATGCTTCAAAATAATAAAGACATAATATTGTGAAAAAATATACATGACATTGATTAATTATAGTTGTACGTCACTGATTAAACAATGAGATGATAATTGCGGAGAAACTGATATGCAAATCAAAGTTTGTAAGAAGTTCGATTGAGAAGCATACGAAGTTGTCAATGTTAAAGAGCCGATTATATCAACTCCGTGTTTGTATCTGGTTTGCAAGATTCTTTACGTGAGTTCGTGAATTGGAATAAATTTTGTTGTGCCTAGAGAGAGTCATTAACTCAATATTATTAACATACGCACTGCTTCAATTCCACTCCTTTATTATAAGATAATAGGTTGAATATCCAACTGACTATTTCATTGTTTGTTTAATAAGGTTCAACAGTAACTCATTTATTCTGTTTTTGTTTGCCAAAGCTCTTTCGTTGCTGCTTGCAATTTTCTCAATGACTTTCGTGTTAGTCCTATGCGGTGGCTACCTTTCTTTGCTTGATGCCTTGTTGCGTGCGTGTGCATGCGTGCCGGTGTGCGTATGTATGTATGTACGTACGTATGTACACATGCATGCGTGTCTCCTGCATATCCATATGTGTATGCGTGAGTGCTTGTGTGTTTGAGTATGTATGTGTGTGTATTTATGTGTATATGGACATTCTTTTCTGTCGCCTTGTGTGTGTCTTTGTATGTACATATTTGCCCGTACTACCTCTGTACATACATACCTATCTGCTTATTTATTTATTTATGTATCCGTGTATCTATCTATCTATCTATCTATCTATCTATCTATCTATCTATCTATCTTTTTATCTATCGACCTATTGACCTATCTATCTATCTATCTATCTATGTATCTGTTACGCAAACAGCATTTAGATAGAAACATGCGCTCTCTCATGCTGCAGTTTATTTCGTTTTCCACACTTGTCCGATTTCACCTACTTGCGCCAGCTTTGGCTGCAATAACTCACCTGTAATCCAGTTTATCACCAACTTACATGGATTTAATTCGTCCTTCAGTGACAATTGATATTTTATGCTCAAAAAAAAAAAAAAAAAACAATCTTACTAAGTGCTTCATTGTATGCGTTGTTGATTGGAAAATAATAGTCAGACCAGTTCAGAGGGCGACTTCTAGTGGCTGAAGGGAAAATTGCAGGCCGTTTTAATCTCTACAGATCGTCACTTCGGTTTCCGTCTTCTCTTCACAGTGCCAATTTCTTTCTTTCTTTGTTCCTTTCTTTCTTTCTTTCTTCTCCCTCTCTCTATCTATCTATGCATCTATGTATCCATTCTTCTATTTGTCTAGCTATCTATCTATCGATTTATCCATCTATCTATCCATCTATCTGTTTGTCTGTATGTCTATTTGCCTGTCCATTCCACCAATCTATCAATCCATCTATCCATCCATCCATCTATTGATTTATCTATATATCTATTCAGCTATCTGTCTCTCTGTTTATCTGTCTGTCTGTCCATCCCACCATTTATCCATCTATCCATCCATCCATTCATCTATCCATCCCTCTATATATGTATCTATCTCTCCCTCTCTTTGCCGCATACAATTTTTCTTTCACAAATCAATTCTATTTGGTTTTCAAAATTTAATTGGATAATGATCAATTTCGGAAATTTGAACACTTGTCTGTTCCGTTCTTATAGAGAAATGTTAATTACATTTTACTCATATTCTAGGTGCTTATTTCTATATATATTTTCTTCTGTTTGTTTTTATGTCTGAAGTCTTTGAAAATTCCATTACATTAAGTTCGCGTAGACTATAGAATACAATTTAACATATTGACAGAGAGAAAATGTGCAACGATACCTCGTATAAACAGAAAGAGATAGAGAGACAGATAGTCTCTCTCTCTCTCTCTTTCGCTCTTACACACACACACGCGCGCGCACGCACATACGTATACACGCATACACATGTTTCTGCATGATTCCCTGGCTTTGAACATGTTTAGGCCATTCTGTAAAACAATGTTATTTTTTTCGTGACAAGTTGTCTCATATATACCACACTGGATATGCGCCTGGATAAGCATGATGCACGAAAACCTTTCAAACATTACCCAAAATTTGGCGAAGTCAAACGATTTCTGCGATTAACACTGTAACTTCTAAAAATATGTGTTGCATTTTGCTTGTAAAAAATATTTTCTACATACTTCATGTTTCAGTCATACTGGACTAATTTTGAATAATTAAAAGAAAAAAAATTCTCTATTAGACAACTTGGATTTCCATTTTCATCATATTATAGAAGTAGATTCGGAGGTAAAGATCATTATGTAAATAATTGCTACATTGTACACGATTTTAAAGGTGAAGGAAACATTTCATACACATAAGCACAATAAAAAAGACACAGACACTTACAGCACAAACACACACACACACACACACATGTCACAAGCACAAACATAAAAAAAAAACTTCTCACATAGACACCGAGTAGTGTACATGTGTGCTGGTTGCTACTTGAGTGTAATTATATCTATTTTTTCTTATATCTGCATATGCAGTAACGTAGGCATAATATAATTATGTACAAATTAACATTCAGAACCTCATTTTCGTGCATCACACATACACAATTAACATGATAAACCAATTGCAAGTTGTATACGTTGTGACTAGAACAAGACTGTACAAATATCTCTCTCTATCTATTTATATATCTCTCTATCATGCTCTCCCTCACACACATATGTACACACACATATGTACACACACATATGTACACACACACACATATATATATTTATACAATATATGTTTATACATACATGTGTTTATATATATATATATA
>NC_068995.1:54645337-54647695 GCF_001194135.2 Octopus bimaculoides | reverse complement strand
ATATATATATATATATAAGTATATGAATTTATGTATGTATATCTGTCTATCTACCTACATATATATATGGGTGCATGTGTATATGTGTGTATGCGTGTGTGTCTGTGTATTCACACTGTGTCTTCTGCTTCCTACGCAACCATTTATATGGAAGGATAAGACTGCAATGCATATTCAACAAAAACAATCTATAGCTTATAATAAATTCTGCCATGAAATACTTTCTTACTGCATTTGAAATGATATTGGATGATATAAGATTGTATTCCTCTTACTCGTATTAATTCGACAAAAGAAGGGAGTAAAATTGTAAAAATATTGGATGATGATATGGTCGAGATATATACAGACAATATAGCTTTTATCTTAGACGCTTTCTTATTCTGTTATATGAAACATACACTGAGAGTGAAATGAAGATTACATGTAGATTATATATAGTATTTGTGTATTGTTAGATTGCATTTAATCCGAAGCTCGTGAACTTACCAAACACACATTTAGAATATAATCTAGAGAGGAGAACAGGGAAATTTCAAATCTATATATCCGATGTTCGTAAAATATCTACGAAGCAAAAGCAAAATATGAACTTTAGACGGTATTTATAGAAACAAAATTCGATGTTTGAGGAAAGGATAATACAGAAAATGGAAAGGTATAGGAATTAAAAATTCATTTACCAATAATATGAAGAGACGTACACCCAGGGATTGCTCAGATAAATAATGATAAGAAAGAAGAATATAAAAAATATTATGAACTACAGATTTTTTTTTTTTTCAATATTTATAATAGAAAAACTAAGGCTTCCTATGTTGGGAAATATTTATGTAGAAAATGGGGAGCGATACCATTATCTTATACTGCAAAATATTTTATACATTTTATACTGCAATAATTATTAATTTCCTTTAAGTCGTACTGGAGAGGTTCGGTTGAATATTTCAAACCTAGTCTTGCATTTTACCGGTATGGCACACATCTTGAGGAAATTGTAGAGAGTATAGTGCAAAATCGATAGGGATTCTCTTTCATCCGTATAATATATATTTAGAATTATTAAGACCGGAAAAGCTTCATATTAGATTATCTTTTACTTCAATGACTAATACGGAAAGAACACGTGCTAACCTGTTATAACCACTATACCTACGTCTCAATGTACGGATTGTTAATAATAGAGAATTCTAACATAACCACAGCAAAAACCATACGCGTATACATATATACTTATTGAACGTTGACTATGCGTCCGTGAGTGTGTGTGTAAGGGTATGTATAGAGTTATGGAGTATTAAAACTTGTCTCGCTTCATATACTGGTACAAAGATTGATAGCTTCAAGATGAAATAATTTCGTCTCTGTCTTTAAAAAGCAATATTTCATTTCGTTTTGTTGCAAAACAAATTAAGTGCGAAAAATGCAAAAGTTGTGCGGGCTTCTTAGACATATCCCAAGAACCGCTGGATAGATTCGGATGAAACATCCAAGGATATTTGTCCTCGTGACTGGCACGAACTGATTATTTTTGGAGATCGATCCAGTACCGGACAAAGACTCTGGATTATTTATCCGTATTTTTTTTTTACTTAATGTTTGACAACGGTCGGATTCACTTTTAGTATTCTTGCTTGTAAGAGAACTCTAGTTTATTTCAGGTATTCTCATTTTAAAAATCATCTCTGGCTAACTGTTGAGAGGACGTTGGCATTGCCTTGGCGGAGGTTCGCGCTCTCTGAGTGCCCTTGTTATTAATTGCGATATCAATATTTGATTGCATGTTTTACGGGTTTATGTTCTACTGTTTATAATGTGTGAGACAAAACTGTTATAATTCAAAATTTACTACTACTAAAGTGGTGAGTTGGTAGAATCGTTAGCACGGCGGGAAATTTACTGAGACGAATTTCGTCCTTATTAATTTCTTAATTCAAATTCCGCCGAGGTCGACTTTGCCGTTCATCCTTCCGGTGTTCATATTAGAGCATTTATACATTTGTATGCAAGCATGGACGTTAGACAACTCAAACAGAATTCTGAACATACAGCCAGAATCCCGAGTTTAAGCCTTTTTATTTTATAAAATAATGAAATGGAAGATAACTAGACGTAAATACGTAAATGTAAGGTAGTATCGAAACGCCGGGATACGGAAGTCATTCTGCTGTTCTGAATTATTAGTGCGAATCTCTCTCTTTCACAGTTTCACAGTACGCATGTACACGCAAAAATGCACACCAGCATATACATCTATCACATCTATCTATTTCTCTCTCTCTCTCTCTCTCTCTCTCTCTCTCTCTCTTTCTCTCTCTCTCTCTCTTTCTCTCTCTCTCTCTCTCTGCATATATATAT
>NC_068995.1:54643904-54645289 GCF_001194135.2 Octopus bimaculoides | reverse complement strand
TATATATATATATATATATATGTATATATATATATATATATATATATTTAAAACACTGCTAAATATTCAATTACAATCGATTTCACGATCTGTATTTGATAATCTTTTTCACAGACAGTATTATGAATAATTCTGTCTACTGTAAAGTAAACCGTTTTTAGATATTGTTTACGACTAAAATTATATAACACAATGTACATCAGGCAATTTACGGCAGACGTTGCTCATGTCGTCTACACAGAAGTTGCACACGAAAGCACAAATATTTTCTGAGCTGTAAAAATTGCAAAACCACCGGAAATAAATTGTGGCGGATATAGCGAACAGGCGCAGTCCTGTTTATTACGGTGTGAATGATGTATATTAGAGATAAACAGATGATACTAAATTAACAAACTCTAACGTAATATAAGACATTTCTAACTGACTAAGTCTGTTATATTAATTATTTACAATGTTGTTTACAATGAGACACGTAAAATAGCAAAAACAAAGATAAATCGATTCATCCACAATGAATTTGTTATTATATGCAGAATATACTTTACAAAATTATATTACGATATTAATTAGAAGACAATTTTTAATTATGAGGGAAACATAAAGTCTACAATGTGTCAAGAGAACCACTAGATATTAGAATCAGAGAGGAGTTGCTAGATATGAGAATTGTATATTATTTGATGGTTCTACTTTGTCATTTGTCACTCATAACCGCGCTTATACTACTTACATGCACCTGCACATACAAACACTATGCAACACAAATGTGAGCATGCTGGCGTGTGTGAGTGTTATGCATATTGCATGTAATACATATATATATATATATATATACCTTAATAATAATAAAGATTATGGAGATTTGTACATCCACAAAATTTATTTATAGCATATTATAATGACCTACACGTGTTTCCACTGCAGCGACTACTCACTGTTGCAAATACAACCTTGCAATATTGTCGGTGAAACTTCACCAGGTTTCCTCCATTTGATCATCCTCGAAGTGAATCTACAGCGATAATATTGCAAGAATGCTTTTGCAACAATGAGCAGTCACTGCAGCAAAAATATGTGCTGGTCATAATAATATGGTGTATATTTATAAAATAAATTTTGTAGATGTACAAGTCAACATACACTTTATTATTATTAATAATATTAAAAAAAAAATGCTTCAAACAATCTTTACCATTCCGCGAAAAGAGTACACGGAATAAACATTCGGAAAAATTGACGGAGCGACTAACAACTAATTGTAGTCGCAGGCATTGGATACTGGTCATTGGGGGTAGTCCTTAACTGGAAGTTAATAAAGAACTAATACGGTACCCTCCCGGATAATTTGCCCTTTAAAAATCACTTATATATATATATATATA
>NC_068995.1:54641789-54643894 GCF_001194135.2 Octopus bimaculoides | reverse complement strand
TGTGTGTGTGTGTGTGTGTGTGTGTGTGTGTGTGTGTCAAGCAGCGACGAAGGAGAAACACAGAAACAAAACCACGGACACAAACAGGCATTTTGTCAATCACACACATACACACACACTCACATGCAAACACACTCATACATATTCAGTAAATGCATGCTACAATGATAAAAGAGCACACGTACATAGTTACGCACACATATGCATATATATGCATTATTATGCGTACTAGTTCTGTTAGGTTACTATGACAACACAAATTCCTGCGTTAATATAACGTACGAGTAATTTTTCTCATAAAGAAAAATGTAAATGCCACGAAATATATTCTGTTACATTTTCTGTAACTTGTCTGGCAGAGTATTATTAATATTAAATATAGAGAGTTCGTGGCAAAATTTCAGAAATGATTTAACGTTTGTCATAAGTTTGGTCAATGTAATTTTCAAATACGATGTGCAATCGCAGCAAAATAAATGCGCATATACAGAGACTATTCAACCCATTAAAAGATAGCGTACTCGGCACTACTTTCTGTTTTGTACTTTCATTTATTAGTATATGTGATTTTTTATCCGTGTTGTTGCGTGTGTATTTATACTGTATAAATATATGTTTGTGTATATAAAATATAATACGCATGTGTACATACATACATATATATATATATATATATATATATATATATATATATATATATATATATATATATATATATATATATAAAATATAACTGTACGTGTGTGTTAATATGCGCGCGCGCCTGTATTTCAATGCTGCCTTCCCATAGCGTATCATGAACAATCGTGTAGTCTGTTTATTTATACTGACGCCACTTACTTCCAATGTGTGCTCGTCTCTATGTTAGATTGTGAAATGAAATACGGAAAAAAATATCAACAGCGAATGTATTGTATGATGCAAAATGGAATGCGAAGCACAGAGAGCTTAGTATTTAGCTCAGGGTCATCAGCAAGCGTACATTTCCACATTTGCTCCCTGAGATTAGAGAAGAGACGCCCTGCAGCTGACAGCTCCTAATTTCGTATCGAAGCAGAAACAAATAATCGCTGAGCATTTGACGCTTGATTGACATTGCCATCCCATTCTATAGTAAAACATTTCGTCAATATGGGACAAATGAACTGAATGAAAATAGATGTTAAAATCACATCGCCATTACGAAGCTATCCCTGCTGCTGTATTACACGAAAGATACACCGTAAACGCCACCCTATTCCGTTTTATGTAGATATTATATGGAGCGGAAAAAACAAAACAGTAACGACAACATATCGTCAATACTGATGTTTGAATTTCAAGACCTCCAAAAACCATTATTGCTTGACTGTTGAAGAAAATCACGAACATAGTTCGATCAAAAACGTCAAATTCTTCTCGAGGACAAGACTCGAATGTCTGTGTCACAAATGAAGGAACTGCCCTCTGAAACTTAATCAGCTTGTTGTCTTTTCAAATGACAATTAATTTCATTTACCATTGAAACAAATTATTTCAGCATCTTACAACTCTCTTTTATGCGTCTGAATACATATTCTTGCATAAATGCAAACATAATCGATAACATACATATTTGGCTTGTCTTTGAGCCTGTTATGTTTAAGTGATGGATTTACTTGCAGATATACGTGGGAATAGACATAATAGTGATAGAACTGAAGACGTAATAAACCAACACAAACGCTTGTTCTCAATGTTCGTATATGTAAACAAATATCTAATATATATTTTAAGAGAAAACTTACATTTTTGACGTGTTGAAAACAGGGGATGTTTTAATTACATATAGATTACTAAGCATCATCCATGAAACACAAACCTTCATAATCAAACTTTGAATGTTTAAAGTTTAAAATATAGTCAATGTTCATATGTATACAGTGAAATCATCAAGTTTTTTTTTCATTCTCTCTCTGTTTATTTTCCGTTATTCCTTGCTGTTAAAAAGCGTAGGCTCGAAACTTAAAATATCTATCATTTTCTCAAGCTTCATTCCAATACACTTGTTCTTCCTACGCCTGTCTTCGTCTTTTCTTTTTCTATGGATTTCAACTACATCATATAAATATATATATATATATATA
>NC_068995.1:54629828-54640983 GCF_001194135.2 Octopus bimaculoides | reverse complement strand
ATATATATATATATATATATATATATATATATATATATATACACGCTTTTGTGTATATATGTATATACAAAACACACATATTGAGATACACTCCCTCACACATATACACATAAGTGAATTCACATACGCGCTCCCACAACTACGCCCGATCGCGTATATCTACTCGGCAATAAAAAACAAAAAAATATAATTTAGGTATTAAATACGAACGAAGCGTAAATGTAATGAATATTGGTCATAAAAGTATTCTATTTGAGGGAGACATTAAGCCGAAATAATGTTGGACTAAATTAAAAATATATCGGAGAAAAACAAAATTAATGAAAAAGAATATTAAATACTAAAACATTCTCCGTAAATTGGAAAGGAAAAATTCAAATATCTATAAAAAAAACATATATTTTCATCTTAAATATGAAACGCATTTTAATTATCGATATTAATATTAATATTATTACCAATATTAATTTTTATCGATATTAATAATGATCGAAGAAAGAATTGAAATAACAGACAAAAGACTATTGAATATTAGTGAAGATATTGGTAACTGTGACCTGAAAGCCGCCATTAGATGGCTGAGAGCCGTCGTATTGATAACGTCACGGGAAATGCACACTTTTGTGAGACTGTAATTGATTTGAGAATATAATCTTGCCTTGCTCACAAAGAGTAAGAAATGTGATAGAAACAGAATGAAATGGATTATTCTCTATTAGAGAAAAGAACTTCTTGTCTGTGATACAGACTAGTAACACGAGAATTTTCTGAAAGGAAAGTTTTTAACGGCTATATAGATCACACTTTACTGCTGCTGCTGCTACTACTACTTATTATGCGTCTGAAATAGGCGAATAAATAAATTTTGGAGTTTTAGCGTAAGCTAAAATCGCCTCTGGATATTTAATTTTTCCTTTATTCACAGAAGAATCTGATGAGCCAAACATACCATTCCAGCCCTGGTTGGATATGTCATCTTTCTAATTCATACTTTACTCTTACTTTTAACAGTTAGAATGACAACTCGCATACTACCTCTTTGTTATCGACGGGACTGGCATCTTTGATTTTGGCTTAGATATGTATAATTCATTTCATATAAATACATCAACAACTAGTTCATTATCCATAAGACAAGAATACGTGTAAACTTAATATAGATAAGAGAGTGGGGAATGTTTTTATAACGAGATACAAAAAAAAAAATCAATGAATATTACTGTCGGGTTCCTGTCGAATATTCCCACAAGACAATGACAACTCTGGCTGGAAGCGTTAAACCTTTTAAATGCTAGAGGTATGTGAAAAATTGTTTCATATGGTAATAGCAAAAAAATATGAAACAATATTTTGAGAATTGTGTTACTTTTTGCGGAGTTGACGAATTAGTGCCAAGTGCTTGGATGAAAGAAGAAAGTAAGAGATATTCAGCCATGCGTGAAACGTGTAGGTTGTGTATAATATTATCTAGTTCATAAATTGAAATGACACCAAAGCGAATTTAAAGTAGAAGAAATACCAGAAAATATCGCTTTTCGAATCCAGGAAAGCACCCAGATCTTCAGTGATTTTCCTTTCAAATGTTTCTGTTTCTTAAGAATCAGGGTCTACATTTTCCACTCCCATTGCGATACTATGTACGACTAAACCTAAGCAGCAATGCGGTTTGCTGTCTGTTTGTATGTAATAGTAGTGGTCGGAATAAAATTTTCCATCTTATCTTCGGTGCAATGTTTCATTTAGTGTCTAGAAATCTTTTTTTCTTTTATATTTATGTAAATGATGCTAGATCTAACTCTATCATTTTTAAGAATTATCAATAACAATCATGGAATGGCTATAGGTCATATTTTAGAAGATGTTATATTCCCTGTCTTCAATAGCTTACTTTACAAGAACATATTATTTCTACGAATATTGGGTTTTCCAAAATCTATTACAGCATTTAAGTGTGTTGTTTAGTATTTGACTGCTATTTTATTACTGCGATAGTCTCGTCTATGAATGAGAATGTTTTAGTCTGAGAATAATTCGAGCCGGTTATATAAATAAGTAAATTATACGTCACTTCAAAGATGTAAACACCACTAAAATAGTTGTGTACCGTGTTAATAATAGCGCATACAGATTTGACAAATGTTTGCTTTTGTTTTTTTTTTAATTTACTTCTTATATACTGTTGAATTTGAAGAGTGCTCGGGTAATAAATTTTATGGCATTAATGCTATTCAATAGTTAAGCTATATGACACTGTCTGATCCACTGTCAGTATAAAAGTGCATATCTTGCACTGGAAAATATTTTAATGTATGTTTTATCTAAAAAGTTTTTTTCCCCTTCTGTAAAATATAAAATTATAGAGAAAGAAAAAGACAGAGACGGAGAGAGAATTTTATGAAGAAAAAGATATCAATAGAATTTTGTTGTTTTGGCAAATTTTATAACACGTACACTGCTTCCATTCCACTCATTTATTATTAGTCTCTTCGATAAATATCTATCCACCTAACTAATTGATCGTTTCTTAAAATCGTTAATAAAAAATTATCTTTTTTTGTTTTGTTTTGGTTTTTGTTCCTCAAATATATTTCGTCGCCATTCGCAGCCTTCTACATATCTAAGCAAAAGTCAAAGGAAGACAATTGACTGTTTAACCAATAAGTTAAACAAACGATCAGTTAATCAGTTTGATATATAGTTATCCAATTGCCTAATAATAAAGCGGTAGTGAACCAGTGCGAGTGTTTTTAATATTGGCGCAGTGACTCACCCAAGTCGCAGAAAATCTTGTAACTACATGCGAATTCATATAAAGAATCTTGCAAGTAACATAAATAAACGAAGTTTTATCAGAAGTTATTAAAAGACAAAATCATAACGAACAATTTTAGAAGTTAATTTGATCCTGTCATTTTATTCCATGTGTTTTTATGAAAATATTCACACAAATCATATCGCTGTATGAATCCAGAAGAAATGATATGATTATGTAATTACATACCTTCACTATGTAGTTATTCATATCGTCCAGTCAGATAACTACCTACCTTTATGGACAATATAATAAACAGAATTGATCATACATATATATTTTTGGCATGAAATCAAGGTTCCAGAGACAAATACATATAGCCGTTATGTTACCAGAATCTTGTAAAAATTATTATTCACCTAGTATTGATATATTTAAAGATTGCTACAAAATGCAAAGAAAAAGTGATGATCAAAAATTTTTCTGATAATGCTAGGGCAAAATTGTACATTTAAATTCTAGTGATTACAGAAAAGCGAAATGGCTTCATCAGAAACGAAGACATATAATTTCAAAGTTATTCTTCTCTGATTACAGTGAAACATCATAGAGAAAATAATTATAGTCGTTATTTCAGTAATATTCGTAGCACTTTTAAATTAGAAGTATTTTCTATTAACTTCGTGTTTTAGCATAAAAAAGTATAACGGCTATACAATACATAGTTACATTACGGATTGGCTTAAGCAGATTGCATCTGCTTAACATTTTAACTGATTAGAAAATTAGATATCGATTCGCAGCAGGAACACAAATCTTCTTGTTTCAATTAATGGTGAAATATACGTGGTAGTTATATCTAATGAAATCAAATATAGACATTGATTGCTACATCTATTTATTATTTTATATACTTTTGGTGATTTGCAGTTCGTTAATCAATGTGAATGTTGTTAAATATAGACTCTCTTACTGACCAGGTCCGTATTTCGTACGAATAATTTTACGTTCACAGATTAATTCTGATTTTAATTATATTGAGATTACAGTTATTCTCTCACAGACGGCAAATCTGCCCACATTCCGGTGCTATATTTTGGAATATCAATTACAAACCACTTCATTCATGCAGCATTATGGCAGTGTGTATTCGGTTTAAAGGCAAGAACAAGCTTGTTTATTTATTATCTATGATTATGTAAGATTAAATGTAACGTTATCTAACCATTATCACTAAATTCTCTTCTGATATGGCGTTTAGGAGCTGGATGTTCCTGCTGTTGTTGGATAAACTTAAGTTTAACTAATTTATGTCAGCCCTGAATGCATAAATCGATTAAATATGTTGCAATGTTGAACATCCAATCTTTTTCCACGCAATTTTGCAAAGGCAGGTGGTCGCTGATCAATTTCACTTATTTTCTAATAACTTACATATTTGTCAGTAGAATAATTTAAACAGTTTGCAAAATAGGCGAAAAGATATACTGGATACAAAACGAATGTTTTATGATAATATGCAATTAATTATTAGTACATATATTTGTGTGGGGGCGTTTGGCCTAGTGATTTCAATACCTTGAACGTCGGTGTAATGTGAATAAAACACTTTATCTTAAGTTCCTATGAAATCACTTCGACGCTCGACCTTTGGTACATCGTGAAACAAATCGATTCTGGTTGTTGCTCAGCAAGGAACTGCAGAGCCATATTTCTCGGACCAGACAGACAACCATCGCCATCATTAGAATTCGTAAGGTTCTTTTATAAGAGGAGAGCATAGAAATCAATGCAGTTGTTTTGACTACCGACTGAATTCAATCTAAATATTATGACATTGAACAAATAAGAGCTCTCTGAAACAAATTCATGCAGCAATGCCTAAAACACTGCTTTTAATTAGTCTCTTTCGTATTTGCAAAACAGCATAATGAAATTATAAGGTTAGTCAGTATATTATTGTTTACACATGCAACTGTATCACAACAGAAACATATCTATAATCAGGATTATTGTTCATAGAGCAATAACACTTTCTTATTTAGCTTGCACCGGTTATGACGCTTCGATTGCTCGTTGAGGTATATTCATTTAAACATTCACACATGAATTTCCAACTGTTCGACATTATTCATGACACCGATAAACACCCTATCGCTAAAGTTTATATGGATTTTATGTAAAAAAGAACTTGCATAAAAATATGGCTTTTTTTTTTTAGAAAATTATATGTGAAGAGTGTTAATTGTATTACATTCAGTGGAATATATCTGCCGAATTGCATTTACTTTGTGTTATATAATGACAGTAGTTACAATGATTTCTTGTGGAATAGTAACCAAATTTATATTTAGGAAAGAAGAGATGCCTTATAACGAACACCAAACGAAGGATTATAAAGGAGTTATAAATCTCGTAGATAATAAAATTTCTATATTTGAAATAATGGGATATATAAATAAATAATTTAACTTTGGATTTAGTACTGTATTGAAAGAGAAATCACTATAGAAATATCAATTATTAATTACAGGCATTTAATTGATGCATTGATTGAGAATTTATTACTGTTAAACGTTAGGATCAGTGTGATTCTGCAGAAGTCATAATGTGTACAATAGTGCCTATACGATGTTTCAGTCAGATATTTCCTGTGAGAAATTTTGATTCTGATTTTGTTTCTGGAATGGCGTTGTGTTCATCGAAGCACATATTATCATACAGTTCGCAGTCCTAATAAGGAAGTAATTTACTTTCATAATATGTGAATATTTTATAAAGTGTTATATTTAACGACACTTTCATAACGATCATTTGTATCGCATTATGATATTTCACTATATTATATATCAATTATCTTTCGGATTTAAGTATTTCCGATAAATTTCATAATCATTGTTGATATTTCTCATTGAATATACATAGATGACATGTTAGTTAATAAGTTCAAAATACTGTAATAACCTAAAATTTTCGGATAGTAATTGTTTTATGTTCTAAAATGTACAGAGCACTTATCCTAATAAACCGTCCAGAAAAAAAAAGCTATCGGCAATATGTATTATTGCTGAATTGCTGTGTACAATTTATTATTCGGTTTGATAAATACTTCCTTAATATTTAGTAAATCTGTAATGTCTCCGGCTATTCGTATATGTATTTCTTTAACAATTCTGCAGTAATTTGAAAATCCTGTACATTTCATATATCATTTAATCATATTTTGTGGGGAATATCATCATTATTTATATATTCCAAGTAGAACAATCACTGATTCACTACACTTGGGAAGCAGAAAATTACTCGAAACATTGTGTGAATGACACCGTACTACGAATACAATAAATGGTTTCGTCTTATTTTATCGCTCTTCCAGTTCAATTATGCAGTTTGTTGATCTCTACTCGGAATATATTTTACTCGAGCTTAGCTGAATTTTGCAAGAGGCTAGTAAGAAGTCTATCCTTGTCAGAAATTCATCCGATTGAATATATCATTTCGCACTAACACATTCCTCCAATGAAATATCTGATAATAGAATGTAAATGTCTGCCATAGGTGCATGGACAGCATAGCATCTAAAATCACGCACTACTACCCAGAAATATACAACCTCATTTTCCCTATCCTCCAAACCACATTGAATTTGGCAAAAAGTATTCTTTCTGTTGTTCGAGGAATTTAAACTTTAATGTTGAACGGCGATAAAAATAAATCCTGGTCGGGCATGTACTGGATAAAAAGGGGCTGCTATGAATTTGGGGCGGATTTTGAGAACAGTAACGAACACAAACGACAGATGTAGTTGTACAAATATGAATATACAAACGAAAAATATACAATATATAAACAAAATAAAGGACTACGGCTCTGAGATAAATATGGAATAAAACGTGTGTATAAGTAACGCAATCGAAAATGTGTTAAAGTCCTGGAAACGGAAAGTGGATAGATGGAAAGATAAAGGAAATGAGAAAAAATGAACGGTGAAAAGACAAACCTGTTGAAAGTAGTGAAGGAAGCAAGAGTTTCACGAAAGCGTGACTGAATAATTCAATGGCCGAAGGGAAACAGTAAGACTGCGACAGAAGAATGGTCATGGGTCACGTACCAGTGGTAGGAGAGAGAAAAAATTAGTTGAGTGCAGAGAGACAGAAAACAAGAGAGAGGTACGTTTGTGAGAGAGGAAGAGAAAAGGGAGTGACGTCGCAGAGAAAATTTCTAATTTGTAAAGTGACAAACAGATGGGTGAGTGGCGTTACATTGAATAATAAGTTTCAATAAAGAAATAAGAAGTACGACAAAGGAACGAACGACAAATTCACACACACGACATGCACGTACGCATTCTTCTTCTTCAGTCATCCTCCCCAAAAGTCATTACAATTTCATGGCTTTGGTGATACTATTGTTCAATTGTGTGGCGTCAGCGGCGACATGCTACGGGGAATAGTGAGCAAACGTGGAGGACAGGAACGGAAATAAACGGCATAGGTCGTGGCACGAACATAAATATGGAAACGAAATGTGTATACATGTATACATACATGTATGTATGTGTGTGTGTGTATGTATGAATGTATTGGCATTTATGAACTTATGTACATCTCTCTTTCTCTATTTATGTATGTACACACACACACACACACACACACACACACACACACACACACACACACACATATATATATATATATATATATATATATATATATAGAGAGAGAGAGAGAGAGAGAGAGAGAGAGATAGATAGATAGATAGATAGATAGATAGATAGATAGATAGATAGATAAATAGATAAGTGTACAGACATATATAGGTTTTTGTACATACTTTTTATTCAGTTGTAATACTTAGTTTTATGAAAGTTATTCAAAGCGAAGCACATATTCCGTCGACAGATATTGCGAAACTGAGTGAATTATATTTGTTCCTTTGTTCGCCATTAATCCTATGCCACGACCAAAATCACATTCACATTTATAATAAACTAATTTATGCTTTTACCAAATTCATATAAAATAACATTTGGATATAGCTATGATTCCAGCAGAATTTGATTTACCAATGTTCCCTCTCTCTCTCCCTCTCCATGTCTCCCAGCCCGTCTCAGTATGTGTGTGTCTGTTTGTATGTATGTATATATATATATATATATATATATATATATATATATATATATATATATATATATATATATATATTAATACTCATCTGTGCACAAATGTAAATTTAATATTTCATGTGTGTTACAGTTTTAATGATACTTGATCTACTTACTATTGTGCTGATGATACTTTTAGTCTGTGTTCCTCCTCCATGGAATTAACGAATGTGTGGTTCTCTATTTTTATCTTTTTACTTTTTAGTTTTCAGATTTTATTGATTAGAAATAAACTTCCAACCCGAGAGAGACACAGGCTCTCCGTGCTACTATATGGAAAGAAATTAATGCATATTTTGTGTCCTTCGGGTGCATTAAGTTATATAATAATATATGTTTATATTATTATATAAGTACTGCTGTGGTTTGTTCAGCTAACATCTTCCAAGGCATATAAAAATTAAAGTGTACTGACTGTAACCGATCAGTTAATGGTTTTATATGTAACACTGAACTCTGGCCAAATTGTTAGGAAATAGATGCACAGCATATACATAACATATACTCGTCTTTTCATTTTTTGTAACAATTGTAAAATGCGGAATCAGTGAAATATGTTGAGGAAATGTGTCAGTAGCATGTTCTGAAATATAGAACTGAAAAAAAAATCATAAACAAAATTTTCTTTGACGTGATTAGAAGAAAACAATATAAATATTTCGAAAATGATTTTTTTATGAGGGAAAAAAAAAGAAATTATGAAAGAGTGGTGCATGAATCACGGTAACAATGGATATGATTTTTTCCGCTCGATTTCATCATCGAGGAACATACAATTTGCACTTCGTAGCATTTTCAGCATAAGTGGATATAATCTACGTGAAATTGTAAAATATTAAAATTATATAATGATTAGCGATATGGTTATCAAATTGAAAACTGTAATATAATCTTATAAATCAGGTGACGGTAATTAAATTACAACAAATGTAAAGTTGGTTGTGTTACTGGATTATGTAAAATTAATTGATTATTTCAATAAACTTCATGCATTTCAGTGATATGTTATTGTATAAGATACGTTTATAACACAAAAAAGATGGTTTTAAATTATTAAGTTTCTATTACCTTTTAGTTTTGGTTCTAGCTTTTAACAACCCAAATGAGTATATACAACCAAGTATAAAGTACAAGAATTTGAAATAAGAAAGAATGAAGATGATAGAGAAATATTGAAATAGGAATGTCTCAAAAGAATATATGATTTAAAATGTTGGCAGAAGGCCAGTAATTTCGGGGATGCGGTAAATCGTTTAGATTTATCCCAGTGTTGAGCTCGTACTTAACCGATAGTCTATATCGGCGGAATTTGAAATGAGAACGTAAAGACGGAGGAAATGCTGCTATGCCTGATGTCTTTGGAAATATATATTAACATGTTTTGATTGGTGACCAATAGTTTTTAGTAATATATAAAAGTAAAAATTCGTCGTATACATGTTCTGAATGCCCAATCACATGCGCACACCTACACACATGCAAAAATGTTATAAACATGCACTCTTATTTATCATCTGAACAGATAACACCACGTTCCACGCTAGACAGAATCTTGAATCAACTAATTAATACAAGATCCTTAAATCTTCTTATTGATTATTGCTATTGTCTCGATCATGACTAATTATTCGTTACGACGACCTGATGTATAATCAATAACAACTTTCAGACACCAATTAACCTCATATGGGAAATAGCTATGCTTTTCAATTGCCACATCCGATCACATATTTACAGGAACTTCAGAGTGCCGTACGAAACGACTTGCAGTATTTGAATTACCTATTTAGACTTCATACTATAAATAATACCGAGGTCAAGTTTTCTTTCACTCTTTCAATAAATCGGAGGAATTAAGGAACGTTCAAATATTGTAGTTTTGTAATCTAAACAAAAGGTTCATCGTAACATTTGATGCCGTGTTTATGTTACAAATAATTATATTTCCACACTCAACAACAGAAATCATTTACCGTCACGCTTCATTAAATTCATTTATGACGGCTCTTTTCAACAAAACAAAAGACTGTATTATTGCAAGTGTCACCCCCATAAAAACAGACACGCAGCGAACAAACTTTAAACATCTGAATCAAATAAATACAACATTGATAAAAAAAATAAATATGATCATATTTTTGTTACTTAGAAAATGTTTGTCCATGTCAGGGATAGAACTAGCACATGAACATAGTGTTGCTGCTACTACAAACACACGCGCGAGCATACGCTCTCGCACACACGCACACGCACACACATAGGAATATTTATTTATATATAAGTACACACACACACACACACACACACACACACACACACACACACACACATATATATATATATATATATATATCCGTTCGTGCCTGTGAGAACATATGCATGTAGTATATATACATACTCAAAAACAAATATATATATTTATATACATACATACATACATACATATATTTGTACATATACTCATATACATGGACGTATGTATAATGAGGCGCACATTCTTATATACACGTGTGTGTGTGCGTGTTTATATGGGCCTCGGTATGTATCCGTGTACATTTCTCTATTTCTCAATGAGCATCTTGAGAAAATATCAAGATATATCGAATTTACAAATTAATATATTTTTTTTTCCTTTTTAATGTTCGAGTATCGGAAATGTTATTTAAACAGCATATACCTGGACTACAATTTAGGTAAAAAAAAAAAAATACGTGAGACAATTCTCTAAGATTTTTCGTCAGCGACCAGAGCATTAAAATAGAAAGAAAGAGATAATGCTTGCAAAGTAGCATAGGAAATTGAAAGAAGGTAGTAAAATCAATTAAATATTGTTGCAAATGCAATTCATTGATTCTCTCGAGTAGCAAAGTAGAAATATGTTTTTCGCGTTTATTATTTTCGGGGAGAGGTATATAACCAATGAAACAGTAACAAGGAAAATAAGAAAAAATATCCGTTAAAAGAAAGCAACTCTTCCTATGTATTGTAGGCCTTATTTGAAACACCTGCTGAACTACGACATAGAGAAAAATCAATAAAACATACATGGAGATTTAAGAAAAAGGAAAATAAATGGAAGAAAATTACACTGAATATATTAAAAACCTTTGAGAAGAGAAGAAAATTTATTCTTGTAGAGTATGAAGGGAATTATTACAACGTTTCAGCATTACGCGAATTCCATATCAAATAGCAGACATTAACTGTTCAATGTATGCGCCTAGGTGTATAAGTATGTA
>NC_068995.1:54627455-54629503 GCF_001194135.2 Octopus bimaculoides | reverse complement strand
CGACGCTCTTCCGATCTTATATATATATACATACACATATGTGTGTGTTTGTGTATATGTGTATGTATGTGTTAATGTGTATGCGTGTATGTATATCAATTATCTTACATAAAAGTACCTTCCGGGAGATACGATTTCTTAAACAGATAGTAGAACATTACTTTCTGAAATGTTATGTGACCACTCACAAATCTGTTGTTTGGCGAGTGAATTTTTGTCCTTTTGCTAGATCTTGCTATATCTTCCTTTATATAATATAAGACAATACAAACTAAAACCTTTGTTCCGAAACAGTATAAATATAACCATGAATAAAATATGATGAAAAGATAAAGATTAATTCCATAGAGTTTCTACTTACAATGCAAATGATAAAAATAAAAATTATATTACAAACACAATGGCTTTAGCTGCTGGTGTATTCCTAGACTTTATATTGTATGACCATACCGCATATATAATTATTTGGGGGGAGGGGTCGGTGTGTTTGTGCGAGTTTTGAGTGACATAATCATATACGCCGAGCCCACATGTACCTGAACCATTTGAAATAGATATTTTATAAATAAAATTATAAATTAATTTTCTAATATGCTAAAAGTTAATCAGCTGTACGATGCGTACGTCACATGTGATGTTGGGCTAGGGAATTGAGATATACAACTAATGGTTGCGAATGCGTTCTTTTTGCGGTCGCATGAATAAGACACAATGCACGAAAGAATTTTTGATGTAAAATATATTTACTTAAACTCTAAGAGACTTGTTATCAATGATTACTGACTACATGTAACGCAATTGAATGATATATAAAATATAAGATAACAGCAGTATATGTAATAAAAAGTGATTTAGGTTTATTTGACGAGACGATCTCGTGGGATTTCGATGCCAATCCATTTAGAATATATTGTTGCACTGATATTGTAAATCAGTGATTCATATTTCCCTATGATATACATCGGTATTTAATAATTAGTGTTTGTCTTTTAAAGATATATTTTAAAATCGTCATTATATCGGTAAAATACGTGGGAAATTAAAAAGGGTATTATTTCCAGTGATACTATGAATAGTTGTTGAAAATATGATGTAATTAATTTCTAACTGAATGTATTCATTAAAGACGTTGATAATATCAAATTTTAAAACTTCAGGTATTCATAGAGCAATCATTTACATTATTTATAATTGACGGATATTTGTGCTCAGTTTTGTTTGTTGTTAACACAACTTTCGGCTGATATACTCTCCATCCTTCATCAGGTGTTCTCATTCCTAAGGTATTATTATAATAACATCGGGCATATGGCGTAGTGGTTAAGAGCGCGGGCTACTAACCCCAAGATTCTGAGTTCGATTCCATAATTTAATAATATTATTAATAATAATAATAATAATAATAACAACAACATTGAAAAATACCTTAGGAATGAGAACCTCTGATGAAGGCTGGAGGGTGTATCAGCCTAAACGTTGCTTTAACAACAAATAAGATGAGGCGAAATATCCGTCAATTGTAAATAATGTACATAATTCCTCATCTCTTAAATATAGAACTGTATTCATAGAGCAAGTAATTCTAAAAATTAAACGGTGCAATATTTTAAAATGAAATATAAGCTCCCGTAGATGAATATTCATTACTAATATTTTATTAAAACAATAATGAAAAGAATACACTCAGAAAATAGATAACGCGACACAACTTCGTTATTTACGTACAAGGGATTATGAATGTCTTTTAGAATGACATAAATATTTTCGACCACGAATCATTCTCAAAGAGATCGCTTTTCCGAATACAGCATATTTAAGAAAACTGTTTCTACATATATCCGCAATATTTAAAAAAACGTTTCTCTTATACATGAAGAGAAATGAAGATATTAATATATAAATAACGATATTTATATATAAGCACTTTTCTATCTCTCACTTTTACTCTATGTATGCGCACACAATTATATATGCGTGCTTGTATTTGCGTGTGTGTGTGTGTGTGTGTGTGTGTCTGTGTGTGTGTGTGTGTGTGTGTGTGTGTATGC
>NC_068995.1:54626598-54627445 GCF_001194135.2 Octopus bimaculoides | reverse complement strand
CGTGTGAGTGTGCACATATGCATGCTCACGTATATACAACTATAAGAATACCCATTCACCTTGAAGTTTTTCTTTCTCTGCAGTGCATTTTCATGAAACTAATTTCCTGCATGTTTAAAGAAATACGAAAAATCATTATAGTACAGCAATGTTCATTATTTCCCATATTCCTACTTTATAATCAACTACTGTCTTTTTTCTCAGTTTCTATACACAATCCATTATGAAAGTATTAATTTAGATAACATAATGTTTCTTTTATATTTACTTGTTTCATTCCAGTCCTAGTGAAATATTTACTTGTTTCTATAACATGAATATGAATATAAAGAACTATTTTTTAAACAATAGTTTGAATCGCCTATGGCAGAAATGAAAAGCATTTTTTCCTATCGATTACAACTTTGCACTTTACGAGTATAAAATTTTATATATGCTCAAGGAATTATTTATTGTATATCTACGGTATATAAAACAGTGGAGCACATTCATTATGTGAACACATCTCACTTTTCTTTTGTCTCACAGAAACACAAAAGCATACACATGCGGGAATATGTATATATATATATATATATATATATGCAAACACATACACACACGCACATATATATAATATATATGTATGTGTTTGTGTGTGAGTGTGTGTATGTGTGAGTGCCATTTTATGCAGAGTGGGGAAAATGCTACACTGAGTTCAAATTCTGCCGACGTTAACATTATATTTCAGCTTTTCCGGGGTTGATAAAATAAGTACCAGGTGGTTACTGGAGTCAATGAAAACACACACACACACACACACACACACACACATACACACACACACACACACACAGAGATAGATAGA
>NC_068995.1:54620915-54626588 GCF_001194135.2 Octopus bimaculoides | reverse complement strand
ACATACACACACACACACAGATAGATAGATAGACATCCACCGTGCCCCACCAACAAACCATCCTACGAGGCTTTCGGTGACTCAAGTCCGACCCCTCCACCTTGCACACTTTCCCCAACGTAATCCTTCCCTCCTCCTATAGACTAGTTCATAACATGTGCGTCTTCCTGATCCGTATTTTCTTACTGAAACCAGCCTTGCATCATGGCTCGTTCCCGTGCTCCCGCCAATGGTGGTGCATCTGCCCTACATCTCTACATCAGCATCATCGTCTCTATCACATCACCGAATCCTTTAACAACACTTCTTGTAGCGTCGTTTACTGTATCTCCTGCTCTATCTTTCCTTTCCTGTACAACGGTCAAATGGGACGCAGCTTGGCTGACCGGTTCGCGGGAAACCTCCGAGACATCAGAGTCGGCAATGACACCCCGGTCTCGGGCCATTTCTGGTGTAACAGTCATTCTTTACCATATCTGTCTGTGTTCGGACTGTATTTGCACAGGGGCCATCCGGACTCCTAGCCTTCGCCGAGAACACGAATTAATCTTCGCTCTTCGGTCCTTTGCGCCGCATGCTCTCAACTCACCTTCTCTCTACATCTGACACTAACGACACCTCCTCCCTTAATTTGATACCAACCCCACACCACTCTACACCCATTAGCACTGACCACTTCTCAGCACCCATACTACACCACATCATCTACACACCCACATATAAACTTCAATAGCCTCATCGCACATACCACTATATGACTAGCCACACACACTGTTTAACTCAGTACACCCACACCATCATTCACTCTTTCATACCCACACAACCACCTGAACAAAGCCAATGTATACATACACACACAACACGCATTCACAAACGCAGCATACTGAATCAAGGATAACTTTCGCTCACATACATTCACCATACACATGCACAGTATTTGGTCACAGACACACACACACACATACACACACACACACACACCACGTCAAAACGCACACATCAACTGCTACAAACAAAACACAGATAAACGTTACACACACGCGCACACACACATGTCAGTCACTCGCCCCTATTCACATATACTTATTTACACCCTCACACACACCATTCTCACATGCACACTCGCACGCGCAGCTTCTCTTGTTGGGATCACTAGTACTGTTATTATCTCCCTTTCTTTCGAATTCTTTTTCCTAATCATTCGACACGCTCACTGTTTATTTACTGTCATTTCTTTCTGTTGAAGAGCGTAGGCTCGAACGTAAACGACTTTTTCATTTTTCCCGTTCGTCAAACTAATACACTTGCTTGTTGTTCATACACCTGTCTTTATCTTTTGTTTTTCTATAAATTTCAACTATACGTATTTAAATATAGGTATACGTGTGTGTGTGCGTGTGTGTGTGTGTGTGTGTGTGTGTATGTGTGTAATGGAGATAGATTGTTGGACGTGAATTACAATGCGCGTAACATCTGTCTCTCTTCGGGAGATCATTACAAATTGATACTAAAAAAAATTATGTAACATATATAAACCGTTCCCCAATCGAAAATTGCTTCCAATCCAGGTCCCATATTTATCGATTACACTCAAGATAAATCTGCAGATATAGTATAATCAAGCATCATGGATGTATTATTTTCATATATATATTTATTTCAAGAAACTATTATGGAATTTAAATTCGCAACTACTTTCCTTCTTACACATACGTACACAAATTAGATTGTAATCCTAAATATGACATTTCTGTTGTATTGTTTACATGAAATATTAATTTTTCATCAAACTTTCTCATAACGTATAGGGGTACACTGTATTATTATTTATGGCACCAATTTGTACACTACATTGGCAGATGCATGCAGTAAATTTGATAGCGAAGACACAGATTGAAAAAGTGGGACAACAATATATAATATCGTCTAAGATGAAATGCTCGTTGTTACAGATAATATGGTTCTATATCGCTGATCTTCTTATGGCCGGCGTGCTTTTGAACGAGGTTAAAAGTATTAAATATACCTAAATATTTCAGCTATTTTCCATGCAATCAAGTATACATACACACAGAAACCGACAATTTGTTATATGTAAAACAGAAGATAATCTCTACACATTAGAAGCTGAATTGCGAAGCAACGAATTCTACGAATTTATTATATATTAGCTGGTGTTTTTAAGCAATGAGGAATCTTATGAGGAATCTTACATACTAGAAAAACGTAAAACTAGGTAGCTCTCCGTATTTTTAAGATGCTTTCATTTGCATTTCAGACGCTTCTGAAACATGTCCTCACAGACAAAGGCTTGAGACTTTCCACTAAGGTATACATATATGATGCTTTTGCTAAAACGTTCCTCCTATACTTAGTTAAGCATGAAACTCGTATCAACACTTCCCTGAGATAAGTAAAAAAATGATCAGAAGTTGATAAAGCGATGGCAGATATCAGGTATGAAACGAGCACCCCCGATTTGGAAGGACATTTTCTTTTTTGTCGTACGATGCCAGACTAGCCTCATCGAAGGCGATTTATTAGCGATGTCATTAGCTTTGCTGGTTTTGAGCTTTCAAAGCCACCACTTTATGGTGTATACAGTTTTACGCAAACACATAACAGAAATGGATCTCATAACTTCAAGAAAGAGACGTTGCATCATACTTGTAATTATATTTGCAAAATTTCTAGATTCCACGTAATACCCGTGGAAGAAAGTTTGTTTCGTACTTCGTCGGTACAGTGAAGGGAGAATAATTAACATTACTGATTTTGACCGCAACAAAACTTCGAATATCAGTGGGTCATCCACAAAATTTTACTTATCGTTTGAAGAAACCTGTTTACTGATGTGCATACAAAGATCATTATCCACACTGGAGTATAGCTAAACATTAGGGGATATTTTTCTACCACCGCGCTAAAAATCCAAATTAGTGTGAAAACATTTGGTGCAAAACCAGATAATTATCAAAAGGACTACATTATAAGTGGTAATGTAAACTGTAATTGGCAATTCAGCTACGACAATAGCGTGGTGTATGAATCCAGTTAGCGATAGATATATATATATACACGTATATGTACGAGTGAGTCTGTACGTGTGTGTGTGTGTGTGTGTGTGTGTATGTGTTTGCCTCCGTTTGTCCTTCCACCATCGCTTGACAACTGATGTTGTGTTTACGTCCATGTAAGATAGCGATTCGGCAAAAGAGACCGATAGAATAAATTCTAGGCTTACAAAGAGTGAGTGCTGAGGTCGATTCTTTTCTCATACAGGTGGTGCTCTACTGTGGCTGCAGTCAAATGACTAAAACAAGTAAAAACGAAAAAGAGAATATATATATATATATATATATATATACATATGTTAGGGAAGAACAAATAATTCAATCCATCACTCTATTTGTCTATTTCTCTATCCATGGAGTTGCCTCTCTCTCTCTTTCTCTCTCTATTTCTATATTAGTATATCAGTGAATTGATCGATGGCACAACTTGTCTTTCTATCTTCGTCTCTCATACATATATGTATGTACGTGTGTGTGTATACTTTTTAGAAGTTATAGGTGATGTTTCGATAGATAGATACATACATACATACATACATACACACATGCATACATAGAATAATACAGAAAAAGAAAGAAAGAAGAAAGAAAGAAAGAAAGAAAGAAAGAAAGAGATTTTTTACTAGAGATTTGAGATTTTCTTCGTTTCTATGTGTAAAGTTAATTTTTGCAAATATGCACTAACACAAAAGAGATGATATAATTTGCTTTCTTCTTTCTAAGATATGACAAAATCGCTGGCAGAAAAATCAATACAGTCACACGTTGAATAATCCTATAGATTGTTGGTCATATCGTATTATGTGTTTTGTTGTACTGTTGTCAATTAATTGAAAGATCTAATAAATAAAATACCGAGGCTCTAAACTTAAGAATCAATAGAAGTGACATTACTTTTTAACAAAATCTCTGTAACTGTGATGCTGGTACTTGAGAGATTAAAATGAATATAAATTTGCCGGGCTAATAATTAATTTTCATGCAAAAAATATATAAAGGCAGTTAGCAATTCTGTATTAACTTCAACGTAAATTGTATATATATATTGATCTATATTATCGGTTGATATTTTCTGGTAAGCCTGTAAATCACATGTAATTTGCATAGAGAGATGAACTATTTACACTGCAAACAAAAGCTTCATACATACATACATATATACATATATACACACATACATACCGACAGACAGACAGACAAACAGACGTGCATATATACTTATGGCTGTGTGAGTGCAGCTGTTCATTTTGCATCGCTGGATAATAGCATCATACATAGAATATATTTCGTCATTCAAATCTCACATAGATAAACACGCGGATAAATCATAATGTCGCGATTTCGTTTATTCATCTATATCCCTATCTATCTACCTATCCATCTCTGTACCTCTTTTCTTGATTTCTTGGCCCTATTGCCTTATTTAAATCGTGATTTGAATTATTATGCATTCATTAAGATCTTCGGAATCAATAGCGACAATTAAACTGAACGTTGCCCAGTCTACTATGTAGTATATACTAAAAATATCGCATACCTGGCGACAATGTCTTGTCTATCTTTTACGTTATTGGGCAAAAAAAATATTAATGAAAATAACGGCGCTTCCTAACAAAAACAATATCATTATTTGTACCATAGAATTGGCAACTAACTCATGAATAAAAGTAAAGAGAATATTCCATCATTCAACGAACTATATGAAAGAATGAAATTTAAGACCAAATGTCCCGTGCCAGAGGTAGGAAATTATAGCTGTAATTACCTCCAGCCCGTCTTGAAAACGGTTGCAGTAACGTCGTCATCTACATCTGTTGAAATTTTAATTCTATGAACTTGGCGTTCTCAGTTTAACGCTTACGTAAAATATGTTAATAGAGTGTTAATATCTATTCATGATATCGGGATGAAAGTGATACACTAGTTATTGTGTTACTGATGTTAGTATAATTACTGGTATCTGTTTGGTTGATAGTCATTTGTTTCGGAACTCTTTAAAACATTTTATTTCATGAATCTTTTGTTTCGTCCACATCCAATAATGATAGTGTTCATTTAATACTTCTCCTATACCTCCAACTGAGACAAGTAATTTTCTCACACTATTTTAATTCTGTATTTCATCTCTTATTATTCTTTTGTTAATTTAAAAGTTTGCCGATATTATATTATGAAATATTTCCAATAATTAAAATTCTGGATATAATAACCTACGCACAATATATAAATGCATAACATAAATACTGACTTACGTATAATATATACAAGCACACATAAGTATGTATGTATGTATGTATGTATGTATGTATGTATGTATGTATGTGTGTATTAACATATGTATACATAGATATGATAGAATAAATTATGAAGTGCTGAAAGGCACCCAACCACATATATCACATGTATACAATAGAAAGAGAGAGGCAGAGACAGAGAGAGACTGAGACAGCGACTGGGAAGGAAAGAGAGAGAGAGAGAGAGAGAGGGGGGGGAGCATATAAATATAGATTTAAGCAGCAGAAAACCAGGCAAGGTACATATGTTATATATGCAGTATATGTAAGTATATATCTGTGTGTTGTGTGTCTAGATATATATA
>NC_068995.1:54620192-54620866 GCF_001194135.2 Octopus bimaculoides | reverse complement strand
TATATATATATATATATATATATATATATATGCGTGTATGTATACAAGTTTGCGCGCACATTAATAATGTACAGGAAGTTGTATATATATACTATGTGTGTGGTGTATATGTGTGCGAATCGACATGTTAGACAGACACGCCAGTAAAACTACTTCATTTCACTGACTTACTGGAAATCTATGGCAAACATTCGAGAGTTGTACATAGGCGTCATGCCTAAATGGTAAAGACAATTGGAAATGCTCCCAATATTCACAAAAAACTATTATTCATGCACCACACAGAGGTTCAAAAATGCTCAAGTCCTCTTATATTGCGTGTATAATTTTGTCGCATATTTCTTTTTAAATAAATATCCTTCCCCATAAATGTGTATAATAGCACACAAGTAGTTATAAATGAAACACACGTCTCAACATATTTTTTCTTCACAGTAAGAGATTACAGTTCACATGATATATCTATACAATAATCCGCGTATTCGACTATGCTATATTCGTCGTGATGAATAGAATAAACATTTATTAATGTCTGTTGTATATGTAGAAATATAGGTTTACCTAATAAATATAACTCGCCTATTGATTTCTAATATATATTATATTTCATTAAAGTTAAAGTTCCGTAGTATCACTGAAATTGGCTTCATTCCATATATATATATATATATATA
>NC_068995.1:54617191-54619480 GCF_001194135.2 Octopus bimaculoides | reverse complement strand
TATATATATATATATATATATATATATATATATATTCTTTTATTTATCTCCGTCATTTGACTGCGGCCATGCTGGAGCACCACCTTTAGTCGCGTAAATCGCCCCAGGATCCATTCTTTGTATGCCTAGTACTTATTCTATTCAAGAATAAATGTGCCACCGTATTTCTTGTGCTGACATTTATGTCCATATTCAAAAACAGGAACAATCCTGTATATTTATTCCAGGACAATCTTTTTTTCCCCCATCGGCGTTGTGTATTTTTGTTGTGACAACGTATTTTCGCATAGGGAGGTAGTAGCTTGATGCTGCTAATCATATGAGTTATTTCTTCCATAAACATATGATATGATCCACGTTTACAGTTTCATCTTGGAACTCCAAGGACGACACTGTCTCTTTTGTCGAATAAGTATTTAGTAGTAATTTTGAGTAGTTGGATTGCAAATGCATAGCATTGGAAGTGGGATGCGACGGAAGAGTAACAAGTTCAAAAGAGGCTTCATTTCATATCGATGTTACAATCTTCTTCAAGTTCTGAGGAGACATAACCAGGCATGGTCTTTCTTTGGTACGCTGAGCGTTTCACCTCCTGGTCTTCTTTAGGACATGCCGGTCTGGCTGACTCAGAGTGGTATTGGAGTAGGTCATTAGGAAGTGAGTACTTCCTGACGAGCTCACTTCCAACACGTAGGCTATTGTTTTCTTCACTTTCCAACACTACGTTAATGTATTTAGCTTTGGTACTGTTGCTTAGCAAGTGCTAACTGAGAAACATTATGCGACAATCCAAGGCTGCCGCACTGAACACAAGCTCCTACTTATTTTATCTTTTCTAAGATAGAGCCCGTCGATATCATTATTTCCGTGGAGATTTCCAGTTGATGTTAGAATCTTTCAGGTTTTAATGTATATGTAGTGTATTTCTTCTACAGGGCTATCAGGTATCTCAAATGTTGGAATCAGCAACGGCAACGAAATTGCATTGTTGTAAGAGGAGAGTCACGATGCGTTTATATATGTATGTGCGAATAATTATTAGAAATGCAGATTGCAAGACACTAATATTTCTGTGTTGAAGTAGATAACTTATACAATTGACAAATAAATTACTGGGACTAGTTTTTCTTTACAATGTTTCCCCTTTTACAATGGTTCTCACTCAACGAATGCAATACTTATTCTGCTACCACCATCTATATATGCATCGTCCTGGTTTTGAGTTCTGACAATTTATGTTGATGCGTTTCTTGTTATTACCAGACCGCAATTGCTTTTCTGGAAGATTGTTCCATTTCCAAATAACAATAAGTTTCCATAACAGTTATTCCACAACGCCCTTTCGATGCTTTCTCATTATTTTCGTGAAATAGATTTACACGGTTAGGCAAACGGCACACACGCACATACACACGCGCGCGCGCGGTCATAGAAATGTGGATCTGTGCCTTATTGAACCGGGAGGAACATTGTGATATATTTTGCACTACTTGGTACATAATTCATACTTATATATCAGAATTTGAAGTCAATAGCTATTTAAATGCATTTTATTGCATTCGTTTCGGTTGTACTTACACATTTTCGCAAAATATATTATCTATCAAATATTACGTTTCGGAGAAAAAAAAACTTTGTATTCAATTTAAAGGTCTGTATATATTTCAAGTCTGCATACGCTTAGATTATATAACAGACTTACAGGTCCGTAATATACCCTATATAGTGATAGTGAAAGATAGTATACTTAAATGTGAGATTTTGGGGGAATACGATTCTAACACGAATGCTATATCGTCTAGAGATACGCACATTTATCAGGGCAGCCTATGGATATTTTTCCAAATTGAAGAAATGTCGAAATGATTGCCTATTCTCTATTAAAAATTGAGTGAGCAACATTGGGGCTTAGCTTTAAAATTCATTTTACCTTTCTAGAAAATGGAATTAGATGAAATGTCGAAGAGCCTGTATTTGCTAAATTACTTCATGTTTTTGAAGCTGTACATATTTTAAAGGACTGTGACAATACTTTGCATGGATAATTTCAAAAATGAGAAACAAAGGAAAGTTTAGACAAGTAGAATAATGTAGTTGATGTGAGCCTTACTTGCCTCTAGACATACACGATTAAGGCTTTTAGCTTTTGAATCATTAGTGCATTAAATCGCAGTATTCAAATCTACCTATTCAAATGTAAAATTAATTTATACAGTAAATAAAAAGAAAGACAAACAAGCAATGCATCAAAACATCGATAATAATTAACAGACATGGTCTGTATATATA
>NC_068995.1:54615440-54616545 GCF_001194135.2 Octopus bimaculoides | reverse complement strand
TATATATATAAAGGGAGTGATATATACATATATATTGATATGTGTGTGTGTGTGTGTTTGTGTATGTTTGTGTGTGTTTGTGTATTTGTGTGTATGTGTGTGTATACACATATATACGGTTAAAAATGCCATTTACTCAACCTAGTTCATAGTCTCTGTCAGCTATCTTTCGCTTTTCTATGGGAGAAACATTAATCTTTGTGAAAGCGAATGTCCTGAGGACAAAAAATGGATTGGTATGCTTCTAATAAATTTCAAAGCCATTCATTAGCTCTTGCTTCTTCTGCTCGCATATATTTTATCAGACGACATTAATGATTGTGGATAAAAATCCAAGTCATTTAAATAATATATTCATTAAATTAACATTCCATCTTCTTGCAATCTAATAAAGCTGATTACATTTCAGAATTTCATTATTATCTCTTGGGGATGGTGGATTGATGTCAAAGTTCGTTTACCTTATATGATCGTAAAATCTGTTTCATTGTTATATTTTAGTCCTTCAATACTGCATATTGAAATGCGGGATTTGTTCTTCGAATCGAGATTACATATAGAACAGCCTAGATATTAGTATACTGTATCGCACTTGTCAGTAATGTGATACAATCCTCTCTCTCTCTCTCTATATATATATATATATACATACGAAAACGACGAACGAGTTAAACATTTCAATTTTTGAAGTGCTATGATGTATATAATCCAGTATATAAGAAGACAAACTAAATATTGTTAAAAATAACAACCTTACTCAAATTCTAAATTAATATCGCTAAAATATACTTTGTTCAATGTATATCAATATATTCATAAAATGAATGTAATTCTCGCAGCTAGCATGTCAGCGGAAATGGCACAAGTCCGTAGCTAAGTTAGAGTACAAACAACATCGCTAACAGTGCAGGTAGTGAACCAATGCGTTGTGCATTCACTTACAACAAATAAATTAAAATTTCCCTAAAAGTACAAGCTGCACGTTTATAATTAAGTAGTGGTTGTGTGTTAAGTAGCTTGCTTACCAGCCACATGGTTCCGTGTTCAATATGTGTGTGTGTGTGTGTGTGTGTGTGTGTGTGTGTGTGTGTGTGTGTATGTGTGT
>NC_068995.1:54614413-54615405 GCF_001194135.2 Octopus bimaculoides | reverse complement strand
TGTGTGTGTGTGTGTGTGTGTGTGTGTGTGTTTGTGTGTGTGTGTTTGTGTATCTTTGTTTGACCCCCACCATTGCTTGACAACCGATGCTGGAACGTTCAAGTCTCCGTAACTTAGCGGTTTGGCCAAATGGACCGAAAGAATAATTATTAGTCTTACAAAGTATAATGTCCTAGGGTCGATTTGTTCGACTAAAGGCGGTGCTCCAGCATGGCCGCAATAAAATGACTGAAACAAATTAAAGAATAAAAGAAATGTACGATACATCAGATAACAATAATTTGTATGCATTTCCTGATTACGTTTGTGATACACGTCAGTATCCTATTCATTTTGAATGGCGATGGGAAACAAACGATACATATAAACCTACGGTGAAAATTTATGTATGTTAAATCTATAACGTATAATATGGACGGTATAAAATAGAAACATAATTACAGGTATGAAATGTAAGCAAAATATGCTTCTATATTTTATGCTGATTGGTATTTTCATTCTAGTGTGATTATAACTGCATATTTATCGAAGACGAAGAAGATGAAAACATTGTAAAGAATAAATCAATTTGAACGGATATATATCCATTTGTAATGCAAAATAATTGGAAATTGTCATTGAATGCTATAGCAGATGAACAAGATATTGGGATGCTCCTCTATAATCACATAATACGCTTTACTTTTAAATAAAGAGCATGTTTTATGCGCCTAGGGTAAAAAGTATGTTCTATGAGAAAACACGCGGAAATAAATAAACAAATAATACTTATCAATCAGTTTACTTATTTCTGGGATCACAGCCTAGAGTGAAAATATAAAGATATTTCTAATATTCCGGACTTAATTTTATCATTTGAAATTATGATGGAAATCTATTTTTTGTTGCCATATAGCCAGATACAAATCAAATTTACAGCAAACATTTAAAGTAGTAGTAGTAGTAGTAGTAATAGTAGTATATACATATATATCTATATATATATATATATA
>NC_068995.1:54613033-54614176 GCF_001194135.2 Octopus bimaculoides | reverse complement strand
ATATATATATATATACATACACGTACACTGAAACATAGATAGATAGATAGATAGATAGATAGATAGATAGATAGATAGATAGATAGATAGACAGACAGATAGATTGAAAGGTAGATATTATCAGCGTTGCTTATATATTTACATAGTTTACATATTTTGCAGTTTCTGTTTTTTTTTATTTTCTCTATTGTAAGACATTTTTTATTGTATCTGTTAAACATATCATCGGTGCACATCAATAGTGAATTTTCTGCTCAACATCAATATAAATATATTTTAGTTACTTTTGTGTCCCATGAGATTTCTATTTGTATTTAAACCAAGGTATTATCCATCATTCACGAGCAGAGATAAAGACGCTTAGAAGTAAATAGTTATATGTATATAAATATAAGTTTTTCTGTATTTTCTAAATGCTTGTATATAACAGCGTATGTGAACACAGATACGTGTGCATGGAGAAAAGATAACTAAAAACATATATAGTATAATCCTTCAGCGATCACTAGGCTTATAACGAATATGCTCATAACAATATTAAGTGTCAGTCTATCCATATCTATCGACATATCTGTCATTTTTTGTCTTTCTCTAATTCTATATATTGATAGATACATCCAGATATACGCATAAACGCACACACATGCAGACGCGCGCACACATACATACATGGGGCCGATGAGTGATGGGAGAATGGAGGAATGAATAGATGAATGGGTGGATTACGTATACACAGAATGTGAGAGAGTGCGAAAACTAGGTATTAAGATACATAAATATACAGAATGGCGGACAGCCCAACATAAAGATAGATACAGTGTACTATTGTGGTTCTTCTCGTAATGATATGCTTAGTAACGCAGTGTTTATTTGTCTACGAATATGTGTATTTCCATATACTTCATTTACAATTCATGAAATTTCTTATTTTGTTAACATGATGTATGAGGTATGAACGCCTCTAAGTAACTAAATGGATATTTTCAGGCTGAATAATGATATAACATTGATTTTTAAAAAAAAACGTTATAATACTTTTATTGTCAGTTTTTATTCAATTTAAACTGATTGGTATTCATATATTGAAACCTCCAGCAAATCACACATGACACATATTCATATATATATATATATATATATATA
>NC_068995.1:54606406-54612809 GCF_001194135.2 Octopus bimaculoides | reverse complement strand
ATATATATATATATATAGGTATATATTAATATACATACGTATATATGTGTCTGCGCCAGTGTTATGAATTTTATTATTTTCCTCGGTGTATATGGGGGGGGGGGTCAAGGACGATTAATTTGACAGATGGAACATGAATATGACTCATTTTGTCATTTCAAATATATAATTTTATTATATTCTCGTAGAAGAACTTTCTTGCAAAGGCACAATTCTTTGCATTATCCAACGTGCGCATTATAGGAAATCGTTGATGTTGCTCTTTTAGGCTATATAGCCTGGGGAAATGTATGTATACAAAATATGTGTGCATTTGATGCATAACATTTACTACTGAATGTATAACCGATACGCAAATGAATATAAAATTATGTTTGCGTGTCTGTGTGTTTTCGCTTCTGATATATGATGTCTTTAAAAAACATGTCCTTTTATTTTTGATCTCTTGTGTTTTGGTCTGGCTTCGAATTATTAGACTTCATCAAAAATTTCTTAGACAGAACAGCAATAACGTTGTATGTTTAAAAGGCCCTCGGGACACGGTATCTGCTGACCCATTACAAAATTCACGTCTTCTCTTGGAAGAAACTTTCGTACGATTGCGCAATGCCTCAAAAGCTCTTCGAATGTCTTACACCAGATTAGGGTATTATGAGTCTTTGCTAATATGCTGCTCCCACTTCATTGTTTTTGTATTTATGGACATGTATCAAAGAACTGCCGATTCGTTTCAATGGATACCAATATTGCTGGGTTAACCAGGTCAGTCTACGAGTCTCGTAGTTCTCTGAGTTACGTGTCATTCTGTAGTATTGATGGATATCACCATTCTGCAACTTTCTGAATGATGTGTCTTCCGTCTCCCCCAATTAAGTTTACTGAGTGTTTATATATATATATATATATGTGTGTGTGTGTGTGTGTGTGTGTATGTGTGTGTGTATGTGCGTGTGTGTGTGTATGTGTGTGTGTGTGTGTGTGTGTGTGTGTGTGTCTGTGTGTGTGTATTCACAACTACATGCACACATAAAACACTTATGTATGTGAGTACTAATGCAATGATCAATGAGCGTTTATTTGCTTTTGACGATCACGAGAATTTTACCTATAATAATTTGTCGGACTCATAATTCTGAATGATATAATAAATAAACAAATTACACATATTTTGTAAAAATCTCTTATTTCGTTTCCTATGTCACAATCTAATTGATTATTTCTAAGAACATCAACACCTGCGTAAATACATAATTCGATCATGGTTATCCATTGTTCTTACATGTTGGCGGACATTTCTTTTAAATTATCCGGAACTTAAATGATGTATCAAGATGAATCTAAATAAATCTTTGCAGTTCATATTGGAATAATCGCATGTTTAGTAAACATAATTGAACGCATGTAGCGATTTATAATTAGATAGTTAATTATAATCTAAGCTAATTTTCAAATCAGAATTAAATTTCATTTCTTAATGTTTAGATTTCGTGCATATCCGGGTGCGTGTTATGTTAAGACGGAAATTCGAATTCAATAAAATGTTTTGGATATAATTGAGTTCTTATAGTTATGAAATATATATTCATGAAATATTAAAAACCAATATGTTTATTTAACAAAATATAGAAATAAACTAACGTAATATTCCAAAAAATTAAAAACGGAATTGGTTTTATTCAACTGAAAATATGAATGTTTACAAGTCAGGTATTTTACTTCTACGTATTTACAGATTTGTCAAACGTAACCTCAATAAATCTAGAATATTATTATTGGCCTGAATACACAAATATTGTAACGTTTTATGTAAAGAGATCCAAATTACACACTCCAATCCATGTTTATTTATAATGTAGTTTTATATCATTGAATCTTCAATGATCAAATATTATTATGATATAATTTAAATACACACGCATAATATATTTGCTAGTTTCCTTCAAATTTGAATATAATACACTAATCTAATATGTGTTTTCAGCACTGTAATACGAGGAAACTAAGTTTTTCCTCCTACATTCATTATTCACGTAAGAAAAAAATCATGGCCGCGACATTTGCTTGCCTACATAGATAGGAAGTATTGGTATTATTGTTTTCACTGATTTGATATTTATAGATTAATAATCGAATAGAAAAGGCGTAGTCAAGTTGGATTCCCTTCCGATAAGGCACACAATTAATTAAATACATCGACTATGATGAAAAAATGAGAGACAGACTGACTGACATTGATTTTTTGAATGCATTGAAATAAGACGTTGAATAGAACTGTTTGCAATATATATTCTCATGTTCTACAGTTCTTTAACTTCAAATACTGGCGAAGTCAACTACATATTCCAATTATCTTAGGTCTGATAACTAAAATGTATATCAAATAATAGACTACTTATTTATCTTTTTGCATCTGGATCGCCTATATTTCTCCGCCATTTGTGTCGTGTCACGATGTCTACTTCTCAAATTATGAAAAGGGAAAGAAGTAGATGAAATTACTACAACAGACGTATATGACAGAGGAAGGGATATATTCTGCTTTTATATAGCATCGCACTTTGAAATTCTTCAGATGCACTTAACTGTTAATTCTAGTTAGGTTAATATCTTGTATTGCTATTATTACTGGTGATACTACTTGCATATCTATCAACGAAAAAACAGAGAGAGCATTAACCGCAGGGTGGTAAGAAAACATTATTTATGTGCTTGTAAGTTATTTATTATTAATAATTCATTCGAAAAGAAATATTTTATGGGGACTAAAATAATATATACCTCCACCAAAATTACACTATGAAATCTCATATTTGTGCCATATTCATTGCCGAATTTATTATATTTTGGTATGTATATGAATGTATTTATTTCTTTAAATAAAATATGGCTCGTTGATCTCGATTTCTGAAATTTAACAAGTGTGTTATTCAGATTTCTCAAATTTTAGAATGTATTTTGCAACAGAAACTTTATACTACAAAAATATATTTTGCACATATGTAACTTTTGTAAAATTCTCCTTTCATAAAATTATGCGAAAATAGTTGAATCATTATGTTAAATTGAAATGTATATTATCTGAACTTCTAATTCCCCTCCAACAATATATTGTTTCGAAATATGCAATCATAGATCAATTTTATTTCGCATACAGAAAAATTCAACTGCATTGAAATGCATTTGAAAGTTTTACGAGTAAAATAAAATTTGTATATCTACACCGTAACACTATGCCGCTTTGCAATGCGTCATGAATATATGAATGTTACGAACACACGATCTACGTATTAAAATTTTCAAAATGATTTATAGTACTTAAAGTATCAATGGGAAAAGAAAATAGAAATACGTCAATATATATTTTTTCATAGGAAATAGAAAACTTCAAAAAGAAATACCCACATTTTCAAAAAAAAAATTATAATTTTATACTCGAGGATTGTCATTAGTGTAAAAATGATTTTCAAAAAGTGGACATATTGAGTGTTCTTTTCTATTTCTATTTAATTCGACGCATATGTTACATCTGACGAAAAAAGAGGAGATATTCAAATTATTTCGATACATTTTTTCACTATATACAATTCAAAACGTATGTTATTGTTATAAAGGTTTCCTGCAGCTCTATTATTGAAAATATATAGTTTCATAATACACATTTATAAATTCAGTTCAGATAACTTATGTATGTGCTACACAAAAAGATAGCGTACGCACAGACACATAAACGTAGTTTACATACTCTTTTATTCTGTCATTCTGGTACTTGCCGCATTCATTACTCTGCGAACATACTGGGGGCGCCGACTCGAAGAATTTTAGTCGTCGAACGAATCGACCCGAATACGATTTTTAAGCCTGGTACTTTATTCTCGGTACATTTTGTCGAACCACTAAGTTACGGGAACAGAAAGACATCAACATCGATTGTCGAGTGTTTCGATATCACACAATCTACACAACTGCTTCAGAGGGAAATGAATGATGGCATGTCACTTCTGATTAGATTCAAGTGAATAAGAACATGATGGGAGAGACATTCTACAATATCGTGCATTTTGGCCCACCTATATCAATAAACATGTTACGCCCTCTTTTGAACGAAACAAGTTTATTTTATGTTTTTGCAATAATGCTATAGTTTATGCTAAGCGATGATATTAAAAGGAAATTCTTTTGCTCTCCGTTCTAGATGTAGAAAATGCATAGTAAGAACTGTGGACAGAATCATTTTTTTTATATATCCATCCTCTTTCAGAGGCATTTGAAGCACTATGTGACAACAAGCAACATGCTTTGTGGAGTGGCTTGTTCCTTTGGGAATATTGTATTCAAAATCATTGGTTTAGCACAGATAATATTAACACACGTGCACATAATTATGAATATAAAACTCTCGGTTACCTATAATTTTGTTCCACGAGGGCATGTGAGTGGAGGGATTATAGATCGTTTATTTTGCTTACAAGGATACTCAAGCTTCAAAAATGGAATCCGATTGCTACTAAATTATATTCATTTCAATAATATGATAATATTTTCGCATCTGTCCATCTAAACGGTTCTAATGCTATCTAATGTCTTGGAATCTAGTAACGTTATACGTTATTATTCATGCATATCCCGCACGTGCACGCATAAATATTGTAGCACAGTATGTATGCAATAGTATACCACAGAGAGTATAAGCTGTTGGTGTCAGATCTACATACACCTCGATGTTTGTGCGCGGACTAGTATACATCTAAGTCATATAATGCAAATAAATACTTGAAGGAAGAGAAAAATTAGTGCTGTTCAAACAACTCTCTCTCTCTCTCTCTCTCTCTCTCTCTCTCTCTCTCAAATACAATACGAACGTTAACACTCCCGCTGTTAAAAAATATAGGTCCGTTGCAATCTGGAAGAAGCCAGGATATTCTTCACCAATTGCGATACGAAATGAGGTAGTATCAATAATATTCTTATTCTTCAACTGATTATCCTTAGAGAATCCCTGATTGAGCAAACGCATATTTATTCCAAAGCATTGAATTCAGAAATACACTATTCTGGTTGCTACTCTTTGTTACGATCGGAGAAAAACAATTTAAACTCTTAATTGTATGATTTTATGATAGCTAATTCTGCTATGCCTAGCATACAGCGACATTTGTTCCCCAGAAATTGAAATGAAAATTTGACGGGAGATGTACTGGCCTGTATTTTAATGATTACTAACAAACTTATAATTTTTGCATATTTTGAGAGAAAACAGGATGGAAATTTTACATGGCATTCTAAACAGATTAATTTGAGTTACATATGTTTCGTTATTTCAAATTCCGTTTTGGATATCCAGCGCAAATAAAGTAAAGCATTATGAAACGCTACCGGTGATTCGTTACATTTTGCTTTTCTTAATTTCACACTTACGTTCTGATATTTATATATTTTGTTGTTAGTTCTAGCTCCGCCCCCCCCCCCCACCAAAAGAAGTTATAACGATATTAAAAGAAATGGTACTCATATTTATAAATAAATGCATAGTTATACGTATATGTGCATGTGTGTATGCATGTGTCTTCTATTATCTTAACAAATAGAAGATAGAGATAGTAGTCTTCATTGACTAATACTGACTTTTAATTACTATTTTCGATATATAAATACACTCTACGTTGCTAGTGAGTGCAATCTACTTTGTTTCAAACCACTCGCGTGCAGATATATGCATGTGCATGCTGTTTAGATGATTGACTGTTTGTGCATACATGCCCTATCAATTTCACAGTACGTGGTTTTTCCTCTTCGCCTGTGTTCATATTGATTGCGACAAATTTCCATGAAGACCACGTGATTTTATTCGAGATTGATTTTAGTAGTCAGACGTTTCACTCACAGTATGGTGCATGCTTCTGTTTTTCGTATTATGTAATCTCCCTTAGAAAAATCAATAATTTGATTAGTTTCTTCAGTTCTTCAAATCTCTAACGTCATCTTAGGTACTATATTTATCAAGTGATAAGACACGTAGTCACGCATGGCATTTAAACATGACCAAACCGAAAATCATGTTTTTTAACCAATGATTTTCATAAGAGCATCCCAAATACTTTTTCGTCAACACATGATTTATTAATACATCCATTAAAATTTTAGAATTTTATTGTATATAAATATAATTTTATAACATACATACATACATACATATACATTATGTATATATATATATATATAAATTCATACATATATGCACATATATGTATATTTATATGTGTGTGTGCGTGTGTGCGCGAGTGTGCGCACGTGTGTGTATGTGTATATATATACATATGTATATATATTCATTCATATATATATATATATGTATATATATATATGCATATATGTATATATATATATATATATACACACACATATA
>NC_068995.1:54603443-54606122 GCF_001194135.2 Octopus bimaculoides | reverse complement strand
ATATATATATATATATATATATATATATATATAAATGTGTATACAGCTAACATTCTGCGTGTGTGTATGCATATTTATAATGCGGTATATGTATGTCTGCACCTACGCATGAATTTCGGATGTATAAATCTGGATGACGTCAAGAGCTGAAATCATGATGGTCACATTCAAATTAACATAATATATTCTACATATACTTGAATGGAAGGTCTAATTTTGTGTATATAAATGACAATAATTTCATTGTTTTTCTTTCTGTTTTATTAATTTTTTACTAAAGATCTATCATTATTGCATTCATGTTTGTAGCTTGAGAGAATTTAGAAAAATTATTTGAAAACAAATCTCAGAATGACATTTAATATTGATTTGGTATCAATAGGCACAGGTGGATTTAATTGATTTAATAGAGCACACAATACAATTGATTTGTCCATTATATAACGCCGATGAGTAAATGCCATGTTCATTTTTAACCTTTTCTCATTTCACTGAATGGCTCTCGCTAGATAGTCTTATTTATTTCCTATTAAACTATTAAAATGAACATTATGTAGTTTCCATATTTACTGAATTTCTGTTTTTTTTTTTTAAATGCTTCTCTTACGGCACACACATATTGTTGTTCTTTGCAACAGACATAGATTGATATATATTATTCACTTCCATTTGCTTTGCGGAAGCATTTGCTCGCAGAGTATTATGCTTTTCTTAAATATATTCAAGAATTAGACTCTATTTGACTCCGACAATTCATTTCGAATTTCTATTACAGTGTTGTAAAGGATCTAATAATTTCTTTCATGCTACCATCTGCTTTATTTATGTTCATGCATTATTAATTAAGGAAATATCATTCATGCCATGCTATTTCCATTAATTAAAATAATTGTTAATACAACGCCGACAATATCTCCTTTTACATGGTTATATTAATACATTGAAATATGAAGACACTGGTTTATTTCATTGTATTCGTATAATTCCTATTGCTAAACCAGAATCATATTTCTCTATGATTTTCTGGTAACGATGTGTTTCATTGGATGAATATTATATGTTTACGGGACACGTTTCATTAAATATCTTCATAAACATACTCCTATTTGGGAACAACTGTTTCGAAATCGATACAAAATATTCATTCATTTTATAACCTCGGCAGTATATAATAAAAGAATTAGTTCTTTATTCTGTGTACATTTGGTGATTCCAGTTATGTATGATCTGATCTGTATTTTATTTACACCGTTTATGTTATTATGTATTTAAATATTCTGTGAGAATTTCATTCATGATAGCTTTTCACATCATTAATTCTTTATCGAAGAGAAATTTACGTTTCACAGAATGAACAATTACTGGTGCTATAGAAGATACTAGATGTTATAGTAATCCGTAGAAATGTTAATCTTCGTGAATCGGTAAGGTCCCGTTTCCTAATTCATATAACATTTTGCCTATCATATATAAAAGTGTAATATAAAACACGTCGTGAAGTTGCTACATTTCTACATATAGCGCTGAAATTTCCTTTTTCTTGGAGCGTTACATTCAAAATCGCAAAGCCGCCAGTCGTTGCAAGTTCCTTCATTTCCAAGAATTGCGATACTTCCTGAACATCGAATAGAGATCTTCAGGAAAATGAAGTCAGACGATAACACTACAGGTTTGTATGAACAGAATTACAGAATACTAACTTTAGCAGGTAGATATAATTGGACACAAGAAATAATAAAATAAACGTGTTAGCATTTATCTCAATGTAAGTTTATATCGAACAGCTGAAAATTAATAAATGTAATGATATATCCCAAAATAGATAGTAGAAACATCTGCTGCAGTGTTGTCCTGTACCACAGGCTAATATACTGTTCAGTAATTCATTTCCTGATAGCGATGCAGGTGAGAGAATTTTAGATCGGCTTTTTGGTTGTTTTTTTTTTTGTGTGTGTTTGATAGGAGTCAAAGAACCGTTGAAGCAGACCAGTTTTGTGTATAATTAGTGCTAAAAGTTTTCAAATCATACACTTTTTTAATATTTAATATAAGGTGAATTTCTAACAGTATTCGTGTCATGTCTCCTTCGGAATTATTAATATATGTGTAGGCTCGTGCCTTAGTAGTCCGTGGGTAGCCCTCCTAATCATAATATTGTGGTTTCGATTCCTGGAGCGGGCATTTTGTTTTGTTCTTGAGAAGGTTGCTCCAGTTCACTCAGTTGGCATTTATAAGTAACCGAACAACAGTCCGTCGTCCTGTCCCCGGGGAATATATATATATATGCCAACGCTACTGGCTCAAAAGGCGGGCGGCCTTTTGAACCTATAGGACGGGACAGATATCTGATTTTTTTTTTTACTACTTACTTTACTTAGAAACGGTTATTATATATCAATGCTGGTAACCAACAATATTATATATACTTTGCTGAAAAGTGCATTCGTTCTTAGCACAAGTTTTTGAAACACCTTACTCCTCCAAATCAAACGTGTTGGTTTATATAAAAAAAAAGAGTGGAATTCTAAGAAGAACATCAAAAGGATATTGATAAAATTCAATAAGGAAAAACAGATGTGGTAATAGGGAAAGTTAAACAAACAAGTTGTAAACGGGGAAAATGATAAGAAGAAAGACGTATCAATGTGTATGCAAGTCTATTTGTGCAAAAATCTATAA
>NC_068995.1:54593621-54602655 GCF_001194135.2 Octopus bimaculoides | reverse complement strand
TATATATAAAGAGAGAGAGAGAGAGAGAGAGAGAGAGAGATAAGATAGATAGATAGATATGTATGTATGTTTATAGGTATAGATCCTATAATAAATCCTGGAATTTGCTAAGCTCCTTCTACATTGATTTAGAACGCATTAGCAATTAACTTGAGCTAGCTGTTTAATTAACTGGCCAACGTATTGATGTTTGAGGTCATTACTTATTAACTTGGGAAGCTTCGTGATGTTAACTGCATTAATATACACGTCATTTAAAATATATTTTCAACACAAAGTGGTTATTTCGTAATGCACTTCTATTCGTCTCTTACACCTTCTCCTTTCATTGGTTTTCATCTACCTATTTTGGATACTTTATCGATGTTATGATAAACTTATATTTGTAATCTACTAATTTCTTAATTGTATTAAAATAATAATTTTAACAACCAAGTAGTCAAAACGAATATATGAAGATCACAAATGTTTCCCAACCAAAGGAAACACTAAATTCCAGTTAGTTAAGTTGCTTCATGTCTGAAATATTTTAACATCAAATGATATTGTTGTTGTCTCTGTCTACTGAATGAGAAACCATAGATGATACACAAAGAAGAACGTCAACGAGTGTCAAGGACTACTTTGCCTTCCTACACAGAATACAATTTCTGAAGAAAAATGTATAGGTTCTTTTGCCAACGGAACGGAAATAGCGAATGATGACAGCTTTGATGTGTGTATGTAGCTCGGTGATATGTTCAACAATAATCTGTGGATTGCAGTAGCTCCTTTTCTCATATCTTTGCGTATGCATTTATATGATAATATTGAATGTAACACATTGCAGTTGAATCGTATTTAAAGCTTACATTTGAGTAGGTAGACTAATACTGATAATATATATTTGTCCATTTGTAGGTTTAAATATCTTGAATTTCTTAAACATTCCTAAAATGTTGTGCCTCTTACTGGTCACTCTAAATGTTTGCAAAGTTTCATGCAATATAATCTCAGAATGATGTTTACACAAATATAAGAATCTTGCAAAAAGTGGGCGATATATGTTTTCTCGACTGGTACATTATTTAGCGATGAGGTTGTGATAGGTTGTATGGATGTAGCCATGATTTAAGATTGCAATACGTAAAGGGGTAAAGTCGAAGATCCCCTTGGGTAATGAATGACCGTTGGATTACATCTACATAGTTCCACGCAGAGTCTGGGAGAGGTTGTTTATGGAAGACCAGCTTTTGCTCAAATATACCAGCTTCCGATATCTATAACACCGATGTTATCCAAGGGAAAAGCAAAGGCCGATATAGCTTGGCATCAGTAATGTCGCAACTCATTTCTACAGCTGAGTGAACTGGTGCAACGTGAGAGGAAGTGTTTTGCTCAGGACACCACGCAGCCAAGTCTGGGAATCGAACTCACTACCTCATGATTGAGAGCCCGTGCTCTAACCACTGAGCCATGAGTCTTCACTTGCAATGTATATGGTGACATAAATATATACAAGCACATATTTTATTGGAAGCTGTACAAATTTCGTGGTCTAATAACGATATGTGCAATTTAAAAGCAAAGAGTATTTATTTTAAGTAACGTTTATATAGTTGACTGTAAATTATATTAGAAGGATGCGTATATACATATTTACAAATATATAGAATTTGCATAATGGATGAAGCAAACGATCTCTTTTCAATGCTATTAGTCATATAATGTAAAAGTTCCTATTATGTCGGAAACCATGTAAATAAGTCAAAAGTATTTATCTGAATTTCTCCACTTCAATAATCGGATTAAAAATATTTATGTAAATGAATGTAAATTAATAGTTTTGGGAAAATGGATTTTGTAAAGCTTTCAATTATCTTAATTTGCGTTTCTGAGCTGAAAAAGTTTTTAAAAAACCACCACTATACTTTCTACTAAGATGCAAATCTCAACTAATTGTAAACATTTTGTATGTTATTCAGTACAAAAATGCATACAAAAATGGTGAAGTACACACATACGTATGTCTTCCTGATATAGAGTTTTGCTAACATGGAATATCATTTTACATAGATCAATGTCGGCTATATTATATGACAAAATAATCTGCTTCGTGCGTCTTTGAAGTTTATATATATTGCCACTCGAGTATGCATTGTACAAAAGTTCACACTACATATTCAATGTCTGCAGCATTCTCATATCTATGAGAAAAGCTTCCAAATTACGTAGCAAATTTGCTAATATATCATCCACAAATTTGGAACGAAATTGTTCGTGCAGATATGGCTTAGTTTTTGATACGTCAACAGGTCCAAGAATCATGGATGGCCGTACGTTTGCAAAATATGTTAAATTACATCAAATTGACACATAGCAAGCATACGGTGTAATAGGTTCTAAATCATTTAATTTCTGTTTAGATGTCCCTTCGAGATTGAATTATTATCATTCATAATAACAAAATTTATATGTATTCACGTTGATTCATTCTCCGTTTATATATAAACACACTGCCATTGACGATTTTTAATTTTCTTTGCATATATATTTATACATACATTTGTACGTACATACAATCAAATATGTAAATATATGTATACCTATATGTATCTGTCCGTAAATATACACAGACTAAGTACTCTGTCAGTTCAGCGACATACATATAAACAGTGTGAACGCGTTTGTTTGTGTGTGTGTGTTTGTGTGCGTGTGTGTGAGAGACAGAAAGAGAGAGAGAGAGAGAGAGAGAGAGAGAATGAGAGAGAGAGAGAAAGGGGGGAAAAGAATTATATCGCAAGAATTTTTACCAAAGACACCCTGCATCAAGTAATCGGTGCTGGATACATACTCCTGCTACATGTCTGTCTGTATGTATTTATGAATGCATTTATGTGTATACGTATGTATCTATCTACTTGTATATATATATAGATAAATATATATATATAATATATGTATGTATATATGTATGTATGTATGTACTCGCACACATACGTTTGTGTGTGTGTATTTTTCTGTGTATAAATCTTTTATCCCCTTTCTCTCTCTTTCATTCTCTCTCTCTCTCTATCTCTATCTCTCTCTCATTCTCTCTCTCTCTCTCTCTCTCTCTCTCTCTCTCTCACTCGCACACACACAAACAAACGTGATCACCCTGTTTATATTTATGTCGCTGAACTGACAGAGTACTTAGTACAATGAACGAAATCACTAATCATATTTGTACCGGCACAAATTATTATTAAATACGCAGGTTGATGTAATTGACTTACCCTCTCTATAAAAATGCGGGAATGTTATGAGAATTTGTTACTTGTATATATCTTTGTTATTTTCCGTTAAGAAATTTTATATTATTAGTGTACTTTGCTTACTAGAATCTGCGGAATTATTGCATGATCATTGATATATGTTATTATACATCACGCATCGCATGCTTAAGTGAATGGCAGAATTTATTCAACAACGAATACAGAATCTGAACGTTAAATGACGTGTCAATTTAAACTCTATTAGTGGCTCTAAAAGTTTATCTATGTTCACCTGTCTTTCTTCCCGCGCTTTATAAACAAAATACTAAATATAATGGTCGCAAAAAATGCCTCTCTTTGAATCTTGCTTAATTTCTTTCACTTTATTTCCTTCGTGTATAAATTGTCCTTGCTAATACTGAGAAATGGATATTTATTTGTTTAGAAATCCGAAGATTTGTTGTGTATAAAACAAAACAAAAAAAAAGCACACCTGCCACTTCCCTAGAATTTACGAATACGCGATTGTATACAACCCGCCCCAAAGAATAAGTTCTGAGGTGGATTTGTTCGAATAAAGGTGGTGTTCCAGTATTGCCGTAATCAAATTACTGAAACAAGTAAAGGACTAAAATAATGATTTAGGCTCAGGCATGGCTGGCAGGTAGGAAGCTTGATTTCCAACCACATGGTTCCGGGTTCAGCCCCACTGCGTGGCATCTTGGGCAAGTGACTTCTACTATAGCTTCAGGCCGACCAAAGCCGAGTGAGGGGATTTGGTAGAGGGAAACTGAAAGAAGCCCGTCACTTTCAAATTTATCAGAATATTTGGACTGAAGATTGGAATAGAGAAATTTTCTTTCGCTTAACCATGAAACGATTCGTATCCAATTAACTAAAGACTTGTTTTCTTAATGCTTTTCCCTCCGGTTTTTTGTTCTATGTGTGCCATAAATATCGCCATCCGTTTAGAGAAAAAATTGTAGTTTAGAATCAGTAGTTCTTTGACTGTTATTTCTAAATTTTCAGTATGTTGGAGAAGCAACTCAATGCTAATCCCTGTATATTTATGATTATATATATATATATATATGTTTGTGCGTCTCTGTTTGTTTCCCCACCATCTCTTGACAACTTAGCGTTTCGGCAAAATGACCGATAGAATAAGTACTAGACTTACATAAAATAAGTTCTGCTGTCAGTTAGTTCGACTAAAGGCGGTGCTCTAGCATGGCCACAACTAAATGATTGAAAGAAGTAAAAGGATAAAAGAATAACAGGGCATATACCTCTCTCTCTCTCTATCTCTCTCTGTATATATATATATATATATATATATAGAGAGAGAGAGAGAGATATAGCACAGCAATTTTTAAGTTGTGCATACGAGGATTTTGTTGTACCAATATTTGAATATTCTGCATAATGTAATGTCTGTAATCTAGAATGATTTATATTTATTTGAATTAATAGTGACGGAGCTTTGTCTCTTTCTTTTGAGTCTGAATTTTGGTGGGGATGGATGCGTCAGGCATTGGGTGGAAAATGTAATTTCCTGCAATCAAATGCTTCACATTTCTTTTCATCGAAATTTCCATATTGCAAGTGTGTTGTTTTAACTTTCCATATTCTTTGTGGCGAATTTGTTATAAATTTATAAGTACATACATGTTATACAGCAAAAATATGGAGAAATCGATTCTCTTGCCTAGTTTTCTCCATATTTTTTTCAACATATTAGTCTTACACATATTAATCTGAAACGTTTACCTATTTCCTAACAAAAATAATTCAAGAAACTATATTCGAACGATTGACTACAAACTCTATTATTATGAAAAAATAAAACAAGCAAAACAGCAAACAAGAGTAAATAGTGATTGTCTCTGCTTTTGTTTGTCGTTTCTTGTTCATAGCCAATTCATATACGTACCACGTTTAGGCCTATTCAGCTACAATTTTTTTTATAGTATTCTGACGACTGGACTAGATATTTTTTTTCACAAAGCTTAACTGATTTTAGAAGAGGAGAAAGAAAACAGAAAAAAAGTATTCGACCGAATTTTCATTCAATTCATGTAATATTCAACTTTTGATGTCTACCAACTTCGATTTTCTACTAAATGTTCCACTGCAGATCACAGATGCTTTAATTTTTTTATGTTTCAACACACTTTACCATTCTCCATAACAGACATTTTCTTTTTTTTTACTATTATAATCTTTCTACTTTGAAACATAACACGTTTTTGCTTTTTGTTTGGATTTGATTTTAGTTTTGACATCACTATCTGTGCCCTAAACTATAAAGAATACATTAAAAAATACTCGTTCGGAAGGGAAAGTATTACGTTCTTATTTTCCCCTATCAGTTTTATTTTCATTCGTTATGATATCTTCTCGCTCTATTGGGTAAATATCCACCATAGCATTTTATGCATTAATATTTTTGTATTTAAAAGCATCCATTAATGTTTTTTCTATTTAATTTTTTATTAGTAATATAATGATTCATAGAAATAATCATGTGTGTTTTTATTATAAAGTTTCACTTGTTTCACTATGATTTCATCAGAGATAATTTTGTAAAACAAATAACGAATGCGTCGAGAGTGAATCCTTCAACGTGAACACTGTTTTACGTTCACTTTTAATTTATTATAATCATATGATGATATGTAGTGCAATCTGCAACATTATTTTCCAGAAAGCGATAGATACGTGAATCTTATCCAGTGAAACAGATATTTTTATTTCCATTTTACCTCTTAAGTTGTTAAACTGGTAATATATTTTTACAGTGATTGATTTAGCAGTAATTTATTTAAGAATGTTATTAGTATGATTTGATCTGATCCCTAATATACTAACTTTCCATGTTGCATATTAGTATATCTCCTACATTGTATGTATATGTCTATAGAATTGAAATTTCAATGATTAGAATAACGTGACTCTACGAAACGCTAAGTTACAGCGGACGTAAACAAACCAGCACTGGCCGTCAAGTGTTGTTGAGTGGCACCACGCACATGGAATCTCACAAACATAGACACATGCACACACGCATATGTTTATGTAACGGATTTATTTCAGATTCGGTCTACGAAATTCATTCTCAAGTAACTTTAATAATAAACATTTAGTATCAATGAAAACACGGCGTTTCATTGCTTAGATATGTTTCAATAAAACTCTTGATCAGAAAACGAAGTCTACTGATATAGAGCATTGACATGATACAGTATAAAAATCACTGATTTATGAGTAATTGATGTTGTACTTATATTGTAAGCAAACAGTAATTTATATCTCAATATTTTCTAGGAAAAGAATCACGAAAGAGATCTTGATTAATTCTAACTTAAAATGTATACAGTGTCCTGATAAAGAGTCACACATTCTAGATCATACATACATACATCCATGCATACACACACATACATACATTCATGCATATATACATATATACATTCATACATATATACATACATATATACGTACAAAGGATATACTGTGTGCGTATGTGTGAGTAGACACATCTTTGGGTGTTGAAAACAAAAATTTATAGAATTTTCTTTGGATGAAGTCAAAGTGCAATAACAACGACTTATGATCTTTTTTTTCCACACTTTTCTACTCACCGATGTATTTCAAGTAAAAATAAGTTCCCAAATCCCAGCGTTGCTATTTCAACATTTACTCTAAATAAACGTTGAAGTATGCACTCAATCATATGTGATTGTTTTATGTCATCTTTTGTATTTACGCAACTGAATCAATGTACATCTCACATCCACCTCCCTGCGGAAACAGCTAACAATCTATAAGCCGCCATCTCACATACCCTCATTCATTCATATATAAATGTCTGTATATATATATATATATATATATATACGTGTGTGTATGTGTCTGTGTGTACATACATTTCTACGTATATATGTATGTGTATATATATGTGTGTGTGTGTGTGTGCTTGTGTGTGTACGTCTGTTCTAATTTACATGTGAGCAATTAATCCGATTAGCTAAATTAAAGAACCTATTCTGGCACCGATGCAAACATAACTCCACCAGCAAGATGAGGATTAGAGAATTCAGTAAATTTCTACCCAGTAATAACAATTATTTACCGAGCACCTCATATGTTTAAAGATATTGGTGTCATTTGGAGCATTTATTTAATAGAACTTTGCTTAAACTGATTGACAGGTGACGAATATACTACGAAAGAAGAAAATGTTCAATATCTAAATCCTAATCAATATGTCGATAATTAACTTTTGTGTTAAGTTTTAAGGAGGTAAGAGTTCCATTCAGGGAGCTTAGATTTTTAATTCCTCTACAAATTCTACATTTATGCACAAGGTCAGGGAAGCAAAAGCATTACGAGACAAACACACAAACACACACACATACATACACTATGCAATTATACAAAAATCAACTTAATCTACAGACACTCAAATATATACGTTTAAAAAAATTTTCATTTGGTCTAACATGCATCTATCTATCGTCCTCTCTATATATCTATGTATCAATCGATCTATCTATTAATCTATCTATCTATTTCTCTATCTATCCATCAATACATTGGATTGTTTTTTTTTAATTATGGTTATTTAATGTGAAAGAAAAGATGTTCTTTTTATACAAAGATGACTTTCGGCCATCTTTCTTGCCACTTCATGATTCCGCGCTTATAGAATTTCTGTTCCTTATCAGCCAAAGACTGAAGTAAGTGCGATTTAAGGTTATCATCATTATTGAATGTTTTCCAATTCTAAAAATTTTGCAAACATCGAAATAATAGCTTGATGGTGCAAGGTCACGGCTATATGGTAAATGGAACGTCACTTCCCAACGAAGCTCCAATAATTTTTCACGAGTTAGCAAAGACCTGTGATGTCCAGCGTTGTCCTAGTGGAGCACCATTCCCTTACGATTTGGCGATTCTGGCCGCTTTTCTATGATTGCTGCTTCCAGATTTCATTATTTGTTGAGAATAAACATTTGAATTGACCGTTTGGCTCGTTGGAAGCAGCTCCAAATACACAACCAGATTGTAATGCCACCAGAGTGACAGCATGCTCGTTTTATAATGCAATTTAACTTTCGACGTAGTTTCTGCTGGTTCATTAAGCTTGGACCATGATCATTTTCGATCGATATTATTTTAGACAATCCATTTTTCGTCACCAGTGATAATTTGTTTCAAAAACAGGTTAATTTCATTCGTTGTGTTAAGTGGATCTTTTTGTGAATTATTTGCGGAACCAAAATATCGAGCATTTTAACGAGTCCAAAATATTTTAAGTGGTATTCAATTATTGTGTTTGACATATTTAACCGCTCTACAATATCTCGCATAGTCATATAACAAAGAGATTCAATTGTGGCTTTGTTTCAGTCATTATCAATTTCAGTAGGTCGACAAGAACGTTGCTCATCTTTGAGTGAAAGTTAGCAGAACGGAATGCTTTAAGCCATTTCTGACAAGTGAATTCATTTAACCAATGAAGAATATTAACTCTTAGTGAGCCTCAGCGGCAAACTATAGAAAGAAACGTTCGTTTTTGCACTGCATTTAGCAATTGACACTAAATTAACAGCTGTAAACATTACGTGCAATTTGCTTCTAAATTAAGCTAAAGGTAACGGCTATCTAATGTCAAAAGAACAAAATCATAACATTGACAAAGGTCATTCAAAAAAGGCATAACTAAGAAACAAAATTACTCTCTTGCTAAATCAATACATACATATATATATATATAAATATATATATATATA
>NC_068995.1:54590903-54591543 GCF_001194135.2 Octopus bimaculoides | reverse complement strand
ACACACACACACACACACACACACACACACACACACACACACACATACATATATATGTATATATACAATGTTTCGATAGGTTCCAGGGGAGATTTATGGAAGTCCTAGATTAAATACATTAATACATAAAACGTACTGGTCATGCTAGAATATAAAAACTATAAGAACGAACTAAATCTCTATGGCCGAAAAATATGTTAAATAAATAATGAAAATAACTCAATATCAAACCTGTGCCTTGAAATTAGGTAAGCATATTTCTATTACGTTTTATATTTTATACCATTTGTATTTGTATATGATCAAAATTAGTACTGTAACGAAACACGAAGACATACACTTGGTGTAACTACCTCTTTTGAAGAAACCTATCGCATTAATCAGTGCCAATAATCAAGACTCGGGGATTATTGTTGTCCTAGTATACATGTATGCATGGAAAATGAATTTAAATATTTGTCAAAATAGTTCCCAACATTTACTCATAAAGTGCATATGTTCATGCAAAGGCGTATGCCTCGTCAGAAAGAAAACCCGTGTACAGGTACACACACACATACAGGTATATACATATGTATGGGTGTATCAGTTGTTGAGTGTATTCATGTATATATATATATATATATATATATATATATAT
>NC_068995.1:54581798-54590710 GCF_001194135.2 Octopus bimaculoides | reverse complement strand
TATATATGCATATATGTACGTGTGTTTATGAGATGCAGCACGATCCGCCAGACGTACTGGCAAAAGAAAGCTATAAATTATAGCTTTTTGTTGCTATAATTATGTCGAGGAAATGTCTATAAATTGAAATAGATGTTTATATCTCTTGTCACTGTAAGTTCAGTTTTCAGATTGATGCTTGATAATATGCTGAAATGTGATGAAGAAAATTTAGCAGCCAACATGTAGCAATATTACAATCCCTACGTAAAATATATCTTGTAAAATATTCTCCATTACACAGCTGAATACGTGGACTCCCTCGCAATAAATTTTGAAAATATCTATATATATACTGTACATATTTCGAATTTCAGAGATATGCATTCATCTAAAGCATATTTTATCGATAGGATTCGAGCAAGTATTGCTCGACATTATAGAAGTGCTATTCATTGATGGATGAATGGAATCATTCAGTATATTAAAATTGGAGCATTTTCTACCTCTTCTGTAGTGATGAATGGCAGAGTTAAATGTGCATTACATATGTGCTTGTTGGCTTTATGCCGACTATCTCAGCCGTTTCTGTAGCACTTGTATTAATATTCATTTACATCAAAGTAATATACATGCACATGTAAGCATGTGTATAAACGCACTGTAGACTCCGTTCTCGGTGTGCATACAGCCTCAAACGAAAACCACAATTATATCGATCGATCTTGATGCAGTAACATGGAATCTCAATAATTGATTATGAACAATTAAGCAACTAAAATTGCCTCTGGACAGGTAAATTGAAAATTGACTATCAACAGTTTATAAACAATGTAATATTAGTGTTGAGTCTATAAAAGTAAACCAGTACATGTTTAGAGGCCTTCACATTCTGAAGAAATTAATGTTGAATAATTGACGTAAACAGAATTATATCAAGCGTACTGGTTTCAGTTTTATATCGGTGAATGTTGCTGTCTGCTTCGTCAGTATGTACGCAACAGGTGCAACATTACTCGTAGGAAATGTAGCACGCTGCAAATATTTTATTTTTTAATAAAAAGAGGAAAAGTTTGCAGTAAATAATATAATATAAAGCTTAAACAGAATAGAAATGTGAGGTATTACCAATTTACATATATTTGTTTAATCAAATCTATTTAATGTTTAAGCGTAAGATTTGTAAGACGCGATTGTTAGACATTTGAAGGTGTAAAGATATAACTTATTGAAATATAATCTTATAGACGTTTAGTATGCAGACATGATTATTGGACTTTGAAAAGAATCAATACACACATATATATATATATATATATATATATATATATATTCAGTTCTATCACCCCTCCACCAATGAATACTCGTCTAAAAACTTTTAATCCTCCTTAACTGTTGCATTAGAATTTTGTCCAACTAGAATATGTGAGAAGCACGTACCGAAAAAGGGAAATGAAATATTACTTTGGTGTTTACGTTGTTATATAACATGATGTAATCTCGAATATACATGAAATATTAATCGACAGATACCGCTGAAGTCGCTAATCCACATGAAGAAAACCTTAAACATAAATAATTATCTTAAATTAAGTTATTTAGAAAACCCCAATAAGCAACCCACTTTTAGAATCACACAAGGAAAATGCACCTTATTATTGAAAAATGAAAATTACGTCATAGAAAATGTCATATCCCTGAAAAAGGACCTGTAAAGTCTAAGAATTATATATCCGTAAATGTAATATTTAATAAACTAATAAAAAAAGAACTGAATTACATCACAATAGAGACAATAAAGAATACAACTTAACGAATGAAATTTAATTACATAGAACCGTATAAAAATATCGGAGATATGTTATGGCTACTTGACTTCGAAATATAGGATATGCAAAATTACAATCACAACTATTTGAATAAGTGAGTACATGCATACAAATATTATTATATATATTGCAAAGTATATCATTACTGCAATAAGAAAATATACTGCACCAGTTGTTCAGACCATTACAATGTACATCACTGACATTAAGCATTTTAGACTGTGCACATGTACAGAAACACTTACCCATACACTTATCGGTAAACGGCCTCTCTGAGCATCGTAACATATTGCATATGTCAAATACAAATCTATTACTCAACGGCAAACACCCACATTAAAAGAGATTAACATGCATTTGAAACAGTCAGGTGACAAATTGTGCAAATAATTATGTTCATATTATAGCATTTACAAATAAATCTCCTGTATATCTCATGCAGCTTGTAGCTCCATACTTTTACACTTGATCGACATGATAATCAACCGACCTAGTTTTCAACTTCCCTACAAACCTTGGAAAATGTTCAGCGTAAATTTCTCAGGCAGTCAAAAACTCATTCCACATCCACGAAATCAAAACATCAAAAGCCCAACGGAACGAATTCCGCCGAGTAACATAGTGAACATTTTATGAATTCAGCAACACAGTAAAATCAATATAGATTTTGCAGTATATATATTTAATAAAATCGTTATCAATGAATCAATAAAATATATCCCGCAAGGCAACATAAAAAATACATCTCAATTATACACCAGAAATAGCCAAACTGATAAAAGCCAAAAAATAAAAAAAGCAAATCATTAACAAAACATAATAAACTGATATTTGCCTTGATGCACATGAGAAGGTCGTGTGTGTAGGAGCTGATGTAAAATAGAATGATATCCGGCACCTTTCGTTGATCATTGAAGCTTTACTTACTGTAGTGTTTGCCGGTAGTGGTCTCAGCATTTCAGCACAATAAATAACTAACACAGCTCAAATAACTATTCGCCCCACTATACATTGCCCCACTACCTAGAAGAAATAGCAAGAGTGTCTCTAGCCACACTAATATCTTTGTAAAGAACACATACCATAATGTTTTACTTCGATCCCTGACAAAGACACAGACGGTAAAGTCACCGTCAGAACTCATATGATTAGAAGTCTACTCGATAAGGTCCTGTCTGATGCAAGCATCGAACAAGTCGGTATATTATAATATATATATTATATATATATATATATATATATATATTGTTACGGAGATTATGCTCCAGGAACGACCTTTCTCTGCCTAAATTAGTGAGGCGAATCCGTCACTCTGTTATCTTTCAAATACAACTATATTTGATAAGGATCCATTGGTGTTAACCATCATGCACAGAACTTTTTGTCAAGAACATCTGCATATTGAGGTTTTATCATTATAAATAGCGTCCTTGTAGTCACTGAGCTACAGCGACTGAGGGTGCATTATCAGCATCCCCACAGCATCGGAGACCTTGTAAGTTTTCAGGTATACTGGCCCTCCTTCTCGATACAATAATTATATAAAAGAACAGCAAGAACCATTAACTGCACCAAGGTAAACAAATGGAACCTTCAATTCTAATGGACATTTCATGTCACTCTTCAAATTAAATTGATTGAGAAATTTCCATTTCTAATATCTAGGTGCACACGCCTGCAAATATGTTTTTGAATGTATATGTGTATGTGTACATTCATGTATATATGCAGTTAGAATGAAGAGAATCATTAAAGAAATATTGAAAGAGATATATTGATACCAAAACATCCAAGCATTTCTTAATCTGTTTAATGTATGTATGTAAACTTAATTATGGGGTTCATTGGTGTTTATATACAAATATGCTCATAGAATATTCGAATACGTTCCGTGCAACTTTAAAAAAAAACCAACATATAATATGATTAGCTCCTAAGTTCACTAACTCTCGTTTTCACTTAGAAACTCACATGGCGTATGCTCATTTATATGAAAGTAGCATAGTTAGTCAACATTATCCAAGTACCAATTATCTAAAATTATGTTCTTTCGGTTAAACGTAAAAGAAAAAAAATAACATACAAATCTATATATATATGTAGTCTGTTATTTTGTAGTCATCCTGTATGTAAATATATGTGCATATATCTTTCATTTTAATGCAGATAAGTTTAATGTATTTGCAGGTTTCTATGATGTGTGAAGCTTTCAATAATTTGTTTATCTTGAATTTTAATTACGTGATTTAAAAAATGGCATCTTCAGTTTTACTTTACGATTTTATAAAAAAATCCAGCTTCATATGCAATAGTTTCCAAGTTTGGAGAATATTAGATGTTATGTCTTGAGGAGGAGATAAATAAATATACAAGTGTTCTGAATAAACAGTTTTGAAACTGGATATTTTCACAGTAAGAATGTGATATAAAAAAAAAGAAACCCTCCGTCTTTCAAAGCATGTAATAATACCTAAATAGGTTTTGGTTAGTTACATCTATTTCTGTAGCTATCTACGTACACAATGATGCACATATGGATATTTATATACAGGTATACTATGTGCGTGTGTATATATACATACATACATACACACATAAATATATATATGTGTGTGTGTGTGTGTGTGTGTGTGTGTGTGTGTGTGTGTGTGTGTGTGTGTGAGTGTATGTATATGTGTGTGTGTGTGTGTGCGTGCGTGTGTGTGTGTGTGTGTATGGATGTATATGCACACCTACGTACACTCTACATACATGTACGTATATAAATATATATGACTATTATGTTGTTTGAAATTAGATCTCTTAGAAATAATCGTTCGTAGGAAATATTTCATATGTAGCGAAATATGTGCTCAAATCATACAAATCAAAAGTTTATTTATATTTATGTTATTATCAAGTCTTTTTAGTGTCCCTCTTTCATCGCTGAATGCATATCATTTACAGATACACAAAGCAAAATGTAGAGATGTATCCCAAAAGGCGTTCTTGATTTTTTTATTTATGAATTATTCTCGGATGAAATAGGATTTTTATGACGAAGTAGGTAAAATTGTTCTTCAAAAATCGATAATTTGTTCCAGACGTGTTCGCTCATCTGTCGAGAAATGTACAAAAGTGCACTTTTTGGTTTTAGTAGCATTTAATAACATGTGGTTCCATAATACTCATTGACAAATTGCAGCCTTAGAATGAGCGTGCATTGCATGTTTGATTAGCGTTGTAAATAACTATTATATTGTCCGGTTGATCCTTTCCGAACTGAAAACAAATTTTAACATATCACGCAAATTATGGCACTGTGCTGCTGGTTTCTCTTCGATACCCGTTTGCTGGAATTTTGAAGTCATGTTCCTTCATTATAGATTTATCAATCTCGAATCGAAATAGAGTATTTATGATTCTAAGTATCTCTCTTACTGCGCGTACTTTAAATCATCAGATGAAAGACTTGGCACGACGGCAGGAGAAAAATATTGGCACCAATTCCAATTATAGTTACTTCTGTTATTCACGGAGACGATTTGCATCAAGTGATCAATAAAGTGTACGATGATATCGACTCAGTGGTATTTTAAAATGAAATGTAGATGTTAATAATTAACCTCTATTCACATGCTGAAGTGCAAATAAGAATAATTTATAACTGGTTATTGTTGTTTATTATCAGCTCAATTTCGAAACATCATGAACCAGAGTATTCGCCAAGTAGGCTGGAAAGCAGGCTTAAATGATACTAAAGGATATAATCGAATTTAGGGACAATTACACGTAACTGGATGACTTGAAATGTTTTTTTTTATGTTATAATATAAATCCTCAAGAACCCACCACTGTTGTATCAGGAAAACTATTTTTTTGGCAATGACCTATATAAATATGCCCTATTGCTAGCCATGTCAGTGCAGTAATATGTGAAATAACGAATGCGATGCGTCTTGTTCGATGCTCTACAAGTTCAAACCATCTATGTAAATTTATGTTTTAATCTACCCCGTAAATATAAAACAGAAACTCGATCTCGAGATTATTTGAAATCAAAGCACAAAGAAATAGGATAAATGCCGCGTGGATTAATGAATCTGCAAAATCGTACCCGTGATTTAACAAATATCTCCACATCAACATTTCAGCGTGTCTGAATTTTTGCAATAATAAGCAATTGGAACTGTGATACTGTCCTTAGTTAACAATAGCAGATGAACTCGCATACTTGTTGAGCAACTGTATATTATTAAATTGATATCGTTGAAGCAAACATTTGTGACATATATTAAGTTTTTAAAATATTTAGGTGTGACAGCAATGATAGAAATAGATCTGAATAACATCATGAGCAACATCAAACTAAGCAGAGTTCGGTTAGACAGGTGACTGCTACACTTTATCATCGATTGATGTTTTCATATTGGAGGCAGTACATTTCCTTTAACTAGTTCATTTCTTTTATTTTGCATTTTAATCTAAACTTCGCTCTTCGATTTTCCTTCTCTAAAAGGAAACAGCAAACTAAAGCAGCGTATTCTCTTTATTAGCATCCTGTGGCATATGTACATATTTTATCACTTTTCCGCAAGTACACCCTTTATTAACAACCGCAGAGAGGCGAGGTATCGTTGGTCTTATGATGGTATTAGAAAATTTCATCAGTCATACTGTTTATAAAATCTGCCTATACAAATGCATCAATTTTCGTAGCGTAGGATTTATACGTAATTTACGCGAAAGTTTCGGTTCGACCACAGAATTATTTGCTTCACACGAACACAAACACAAACACACAGGATCAAAAATATATTTAATATTCTTAATCCGCTGAGTTTGTGCGCGTGTATACGCATTATAATAACATTATTGTAGTTAGAATGTAACATTTAATCTCGTATAGATATGTATTTGCATGTATCCGTAAGCCTATACACACACACACGCACACACACACAAACACACACACACACACAGACACACACACACACACACACATATATATATATATATATATATATATACACTCACACACCCACATATATACACACATGCACACACACATATAGGCACACAGACACATATCAACCTGAATAAATACATGCATACGTAGAGTTAGATATGTATATATTCACACACACACGCATACACATACTAATATATATATATATGTGTGTGTGTTGCGACGTATGTGTGTCTACCTCCGTGTTTGTGTTCCAGATTAGTGTGTTTGTGAAAAATGCTCGCTTATTATGCAGGTTTTACTTGCATTATATTTATTCGCAAGCATATAGATGCATAGATAAATACATGAGTAGTATGCGCAAATAGATTGATAAGTCACAGCTAAATAACATATTTGAAATGCCAGAGAGTATGAGAGCTATTAAATGTAAGAATTCAGCATCAAACTTTGAAACTATATTGAAAATTAAATTAAATTATAGTCTGTTCAGTGCAATTTTGATAGGAAATATTATTAACATAATACAATGTTTATGTATTGGTTTTATCTTGCGGGCTGTATTTGTTAAAGAATATTATTTTTCAGAATTTCTATTATAAAGTGTAATGCATATAATAATTATATCTCCTTTCTCATGTGATAGAAACTTTGAAAACAATATTTCGATTCCTTTTTTGTTTATTTTTCACAAGCCAAGCTGTGAAGAAATATATATTATACCGATATTTGGAAAATACAAATAACACTTCATTACACTTGGGTCCAATTCGATTTATGTAACAAGATCATATTGACTGCATTGTATATTCCTCGAGGTAAAACCGTGATTCTTCTTTCTACGAGTTTTAACTGGGCTTATTTTCCAATATTTTCCTTTAATTACAGTCTCTACACGTATGAATGCTTTCTGTTGTTAATGGATGCACGATGAAAGAAAATGATGTATCCACTTTAAGATGAAGAGAATACCGCTGGTAACTTGAAGAATATTGTAGATGTATCTTATTTAAATTGAAACCATATACACAATGTACGCAAATATACATCCGTTCTAAGTGGGGCCAAATATTACGCGCTGGCAATTGAATTAAAATAGTAAGCCACTTTCAGCTATAGTTTGATAATTATTTCTTTAATTGCAGAGATGATTATTCAGTGTTGTAAAACAAAGCAAATAAAACCAGTTACCGACTCTAGTAAAAAGCTTAGAATTTTAAGCCATTCCTTAGTAATTATTTATTGTCTTCAGTTTGATCTGCTGTCACATTTTACCGTCACCAAAATCATTGTTTGTCAGGAAGCAAGAACTATTTCGGTGAGGCATGATTTAATCCACAATAGGTACGTTCTAAGAGAATGAAGCTACAGAGATTAATTGAAGGTACTTTTGAACGCAAGTACGAATGCACGCACACACGCACACACACGCATGCATGTACATATGGACACACTCAGTCTTGTACACACACGTGCAAACCTGCAGACGCACACATACACACACATATTCGCATATTTATATATGTATCTATATTGTGCAAGCAATTAGGTTATTCTGTTACAAGTCAAACAAATTGTTACAGAGTTATATAAAAGAAAACCAGTAGCAAGTCTCTTATAGAATATACTGATAAACCTAAAGTTTATAACTATCAATATTATTTTAAAATTAGGAAATATTTATGATTCATTGCACTACCAGAGAAATAAACATTATGATATATATTCTTCTATAATATCTCATCCCATTTCGTGTTCGAATATATTTTAAATAAGAAATTGTTTCAGTTGGTCTATAGATGTCAGAATTCTAGACGTTGTATACACATAAGTAATTCTAATAATAAGTACTCACATTTAGGAAGGCATTATTATGTTTTTACTTTCTTTTCCTATGTTTTATATAGAAGATATGTTTTCATTTGATTACTAGCCTTCAGAAGCATCTGGACATTTTATGATTCTATTAAACTCGAAACTTTGACGTATGTCCAAAGTAATCTATTGTAACTATTAATTAGACATTTTATTTTTTCCAACACGATTGCTTTTTGGTTTTATGTACGTATATATATATATATATATATACATGCATACATTCATCCATACATATATATATGTATGTGTGTATATATATAAATATATATATATATATA
>NC_068995.1:54580056-54581546 GCF_001194135.2 Octopus bimaculoides | reverse complement strand
AGAGAGAGAGAGAGAGAGAGAGAGAGAGAGAGAGAGACAGGAACGGAGAAAGACAGTGTGTGTGTGTGTGTGTGTGTGTGTATGTGTGTATTTCTATTCCCATTTCAATATGTTCAGTTCTATTCAAACACCTGTGCTGCGTGTTACATAATTGCTCATGTTATATTCCAGTTACTAGAAGTGTTTACCATTTTCTTGTAATTAGATGGAAAATGTTCAATGTTCAGTTAATCTCGCGAAGGATAATTTCTAAAATAAGTATTTTCGATGGGCTATATAAGAACTTAAACATTATAATTCAGTGCAAAATTCTAATTTTGCTTTATTAAAGATTTCCTTGGGGTTGCAGGAAAAGAAAAACGAGAGTGTGTTAGTTAAAAATGCTCTTTCGTAAAATGGCGTACAAAGATAGATAAGATTGATTTCAAATTTCGTGGGCAGGAGTAAGTCGACCACATCGACCCAATACACCGCTGGTATTTATTTCATCAACCTCGAACTGATGAAAAGCGATTGACTTTGCCTCGGAGTGCTCACGATTCAGCCAGCTCATGAAAGAGTGATATCCGTTTGTTTCTTTTATGAGATAATATTTCAAATGTGTCATAGGTTGATATTCAAGCAACGGCAGTATATCTGAAAGCTTCATAGACGCACGGATCCAAATAAGACGTTAGTGTAGTGTACCATGGTGTAGTGTACCATGGTGTAGTGTACCATAGTGTAGTGTACCATGGTGAATTCTAAAATACGACAAAATATATACATTCTTCGTTAATATCTTTCAAATAATTACGTTGAGTATCTGAAGCTTTCGAAATTTAATTAAGCATATTTATAACGTAAAGCTACTTGATTTTGACTCTAATAATCAGATATATTAAGCCGGCAATGGCGTTCGTAATACGTCTTTTATAAGTCGTGAAAACATTTAAGCACGAGATCAGCGAAGATATGGTTTATGTTCAAATAATACAGTTTAAGAAAACTCAACGTTTCTGGGTTACAATATATGGTTAAAAGTCATTTATTGCTTAGCGGAATGGAGATAAATATAATTGCATCGGGTCATCAGATACACAGGCTGCAAAATTATGAATATACCGTAATATTTGGAATATCTTTGAGCATTGGCTGTTGTTAATGTTATCACCTTCCAGTACTCGTCACACACAAAAACATTATACATGTAACTTTTTATTGGTTTTGATATCACAAACGAGTAGTAATCACATGTCATCACGTCGAAGATACGTCTTCATTTAATTACTCTTAATTTTTCTTTTGAATTATTCCCAGTATACCCATAACATATCCACACATACATACATACATATATATATATATATATATATATTAAGTATACATATATATATATACACACATATATAGACGTAGATGTGTGTGTGTATATATATATATACCTATACACATGTATATAAATATGAGTACGCATTATATATATATATATATATATATATATTTATATA
>NC_068995.1:54576906-54580002 GCF_001194135.2 Octopus bimaculoides | reverse complement strand
TCTTATATGTATGTATGTATTCCTGTATGTATATATTATGTTGCACTAAAACAACATTCATAAGGATTAAAGAACTCACCTGGGGATTAGCCTTTTTCTGACAATTATTGCTATGTTGATTTTTGCCGATGCTCATGTTAATCTGAACGAAGACAGACAGCTGTCAAAACATCGCACGATTTCCTCATAATTCTTAAGATTTGCTGGAAGCAAATTCTTCCATAAATTCTACATTTCTAATGCCACTTAATTCATTATATGCACCTACCTCCCTTTATATCTCTTGACGTTTGACTATGGGATTTACGTTTGTATTTCTCTTACATTTACGGACAAACTGACATATATGACAATGCAGAGAAACCATGAAGGAATAACATGAAGAACGTCTTAAAATACAAATGAAAGTGAAAACGTCAGAAAAACTTCAAGTTTATCATATTTTTAATAGTAGCTAGCTTAATTTATACTTTTAAACAATCCATTTCGGGGGATAATCTATACGAGAAATATCGATGCTTTCACAAAGTCATTCAATAATTGATCTGTGACGAAATTAGTTATATTATCATTATTTAATGTATTTTGATTTATTCTTTCATTTCCAACAGAATGAGAGTAATTATTGTTAATGGATTTGCATGACACAAGAATAGAATTTCTTTGAATTTTGAATGTTTCCGATCAATACATATATGCTTCTGTATGCATAGAAAATTATAAGAAAACACAATTACAAGCGTACTACTACATGTATGCAAAATATATACTATATGCTATATGCTATAAAATATGCATGACTCTGTATCTGTGTGTGTTTGCTTTTGTATACATACATAGGCATTCATAATAATTTTATCTCAGTTTTGCGTATATTAATATCGTGCCTGTAATTGTGTCTACAATTTAGTAATTGAAGGCTATTTTCTCATTAACTCCATGTTATATGTAGCACGTAATGACAATATTAGAGAAGGAATGATTTTCGAGTCACCAAATTGCATGTTATGACAGCAAATATTCCGTAACAAGTATGTCATGTATATTTATATACATACATATAGCCTTATACACTTACATTTATGGTCTGCGATAACGTTGCTCTGCTACACCTGATGTGTAGTGCACCGTGCACCTGTTCAGTCAACGCCGATTATACTGGGATGCGTGATCTATTATACGGCACATACTTTTGATGACCCTAAACAAATCCTTTGTGAAGGTCGTTCGGCAAATTCTGAACGCTCATACGTCGTCTTCGGCAGTAGAGTTCTTCACAAATATATATATATAAACACACAATAATGCATACACACGCACACACACACACGCACACGCACACGCACACACACACATACACACACACACACACACACATACATATAAAGTAATCCATCGACATATCGCGGTTCATCTATCTCGGTTCACCTATCGCAGGTCACCTGTCGTATTCTGTCCCCAGGAAATATCTGCCCGAACTGCATACGTCGTATATTTCACGGCCCAGGGGCAGCCTGGATGAATATTGTATTAAAACACATAAAACTGATTCTAGCATATATCACATGAAGCCAGAAACAATGCTGAAACACAAATTAACTAAGAATAGCATATAGTTTGCTTCACAGCTGGAAACAACGTACTATATAATTAATTTCAGTTGTTAACAAATGCGTTGAGTGCTTTTTTGGTTATGCTATCGACGAAAGAAGACGTATATGCGCGCAGGTGTGTTTGTGTGTGTTAGTATGTGTAGGTAGAGATGTATGTTCATATTGTTAGGAATTATTTTGTTCGATTCAGATTCTGTGACGTTTTCCACGACAATACTATTGTTATATTTGTATAAAATAGAAAAGACACAAGTCTCACTGAAATGTATCTGCGCGTGTGTGCGTGTGTATATATACATGCCTGTCTGTTTGTCTGTCTGTGTGTGGTCGTTCACGTGTATGTATACACAAACACATATATACATATAGGCACAGATATTTATATAAAGAGAGAAACAGACAGACGGGCAGAGTGAGGGAGAGGGAGAGAAAGATAAATAGATACGTCGTATAATTTTATGGTCATGTGTATATATATACGCATAATTTTGCACATATAAGTTGTGTGTGTGCGTATGTATGTATGTATGTGTGTGCGTGTGTATGTGCGTATAATATAATACTAGATACATACAGACATGTAGACTGACATACATTTATGTGTGTACATATATAGATAGGTATATAGCTATTGCAATAATTGTGAAGCAGAAAACGTAACGGGGGGAAAGTAGAGAAGATAATTCGCAAATTTCCTTGCGATAATATTTCAATCATTCCTTATAATGGATTTTGTTTTGTACACAAATGTCTTTCAAATCGTTCTAAAATAAGCAACATGTCGAGACAGTTAAGAACACAAAGAAAAAGATATTTCGAGTTTCAAGACGCGATTTTCTATTTTAGTTTGCTATATTATAAAATCGGTAACTTGAATCTTAACCCAAATGTAAAAGGTCTTCGAGTCACCATTCACAAGACAATGCAAATTAAGTGGAAGACAATACGACGTGAATAAATAAATATGGCATTTTTCAATTTTGTTTTCTTTTTAGTATCAATACAACTGCACCTGGCCTACGTTTTTGGCTAGCGTACGATTACAGGAAGTCTATTGACTTGTAGACCTGGGAGAGTGTTCATGTGGAATTATTAATTTGTTTTTGATCTGAGTGTCTGTGATTTTTGTTATGTTTCCGTTTCTCATATTCTCTTTTTGAAGAATGTAAATATTCATTCAAAAGAAATTGATTCAATTCATTCTAGAAGGGCAAATAACGGAAGTTTAGAAGATCTCTTTCGGTGCGTGGTAAGAAGCTTGCTTTCCAAACAACATGGTTCCGGATTCAGTGCCGCAACATGGCAGTATAGCCCCACTACAGCCCCGCACTAACCAACTCCGGTTACTTGATTTGGTAGATAGAACCTAAAAGAATACCGTTGTATATATGTATGTATATATATATATATATATATATATATATATGTGTGTGTGTGTGTGTGTGTGTGTGTGTATATATATTACCAAGAGCATCTAATTCTA
>NC_068995.1:54574533-54576609 GCF_001194135.2 Octopus bimaculoides | reverse complement strand
TATATATATATATATATATATATATATATATATATATATATATGTGTGTGTGTGTGTGTGTGTGTGTGTGTATATATATTACCAAGAGCATCTAATTCTAATTGTGGCTGCCCAAATATAAGAATATAATCTGTGCACGCATAGTTTTCGGTGTATTCTTTATGACGATTACAACGCAAAACGGACACGAACAAAACAAGAGACGTGCAGAATGTTCAGATCATTGAATTCAATGCGAAATATTGCGTGTAGGTTAAGACGATCTTGCACGTAATCATCAAACACATGCTGATACACATATAAAACTCGTTCTCTCTACTTCTATCTCTTTTCTCTCTCTCTCTCTCTCTCTCTCTCTCTTTCCCTCTCCCTGACACACTAAGACATGTGCATGCACAAACACATACACAAACACTCAAATAAATATATTTTACCTTTGTGTATTTATATGTATACGGGGATTCGTTCTTCCGCATTTTCTACTAAATTATTCAGAAACCTATTTAGTATGTATGGACATACGGACACGACCTTGCAGTTCCGTGCAGAATTCATTTCATGGACTCTTAGAATTCAGTAGAGAATATACGGTTAGGTTTTCGAATCAAAATAGTCATTTATTATGTTTTGTGTAATTACTAGCAAGCAAGACACGTTATTCTGCATTCTATATCTTGGAGTATAGTACGTAAACTTTATTTTGTGTTTACTTGTTTAAAAAGACTAAGGGGTCGTTAATGGGAAACAGATTTCTAACACATATATAATATATGTATACTCCTATGGTAGCCAGATCCTTCTGTCTTCTCACATAATCGAATATAACTGTTTAAATATTTGTCATCTAAGCTGCATTATCTAAGCTACTGTATCTTCAATGTATCTACTTGCTGCACTGTTTGAGTGCATCACATCATTAATCCTCTCAATAAATATTAAATGATTTGTCCAGAAAGCTTCCTGCTATCAATAATTCATTGAGATAGCAACTATTCTCGGAAAATATATAGACATTGCACAGGAATGACTTTCCTACCAAACGGACTCACGGAATTCGCTGTCCTGATTACTGCAATTTTGCCTCTAATCTTCGACACAGAATAACCTTAAACATCACTAAAAAAGGAATACAATTTAAGTGTCTAATGTCATCGAAATAGATAAAAGAAAATTAAAAGATGCTGATTTCTACAGTTTCGACAGTGCTGGCTATATTGTATACTTACAAATTCTTAAAAAAATATTATTATAGAGAAATTTCTGGAAATATTATTAAAGAGACATTTCTGAAAATATTATTATAGGGACATTTCTGAAAATATTATTATAGAGAAATTTCTGAAAAAAAAAATCATATCAAAGTCATCAGAATGTGCCTGAGTTTTGAAATAAACAGTACCTGGTCCATTTCGGTATCGTATGAATATATGTCCTTTGTTTTATTATTATTTTTTGCTTTTCTTTTAGAAGCGAAGTGAGAGGAAATATTCGGTTTTATGTATACATAAAATAAATGTTATATACATGACAATTTACAACGGTTACCGAGTTCTAAATACATTACAATGTGCTTTTCGAGTAGAGTGATTATACTTTCAACGTGCTCTTTATAGGTGCATACGGGACTCAGACGTTCATTCTGCAAACATGTACTTCCGGTCTCATTCCATTCAGTAGTAATTTTAGCAAATGCTTTTACGAAATATTTACCGTATTTTTAAAGTCATTTTAACTTTAAAATATTTTGCCCATCATAATGTCTAATGGAAAAGTTATTATTATTATTATTATTATTATTATTATTATTATTATTATTATTATTATAAGTGATTTCAAACTTTTCTTGCTCTGTTTATTCGGAAACAACAAAAATTTGAAGGTTCATTTTTATCAAAATGCTGCTGCTCGGACTATTTAGACGGTGTGTTTATATCTATCCATCTACGCAGGAATATTAAGCATTGTTTGATCGATCATATTATGGTTGTTAGGTACTAGCATATATGTGTGCGTCTATATAACAATGTGTGTATACACACAGACATAAACGCATGCGCATATATATACATATATATA
>NC_068995.1:54573690-54574378 GCF_001194135.2 Octopus bimaculoides | reverse complement strand
ATATATATATATATATATATATATATATACATGTGTGTGTGTGCGTGTGTGTGTGTGTGTGTATGAATATATAGGTATGTGACATTTTTTATATGTGCTTAGATATTTCATTATATATAAATATATAACCTTCAAGCACCCCAATACATATGCTGTATATACTGCATAAACGTGTTACCATTAACAATTATTAGTTATTCATAGGGGCGATGTCGAAACAAAAATTACTTGAAAAAGTTAATGCATCATAGCGATGATGGTAATAATATTTTCATGAAATATTATTCGTGATACATCTAGAGGCTTTACAAAACATAACGGGAATTGTTGTGAATATTTAATTTTAGTGATTTCATTGCATCGAACTTGTAGTGACCGGAGGACATTCTGAAAAATGTCCAAATCATTTTAGCTCCACGGTAAATAGAAAAGAAATATTTGGTTGAAATACAAATAATCCACCATATTTAGCCAACTTGAAATACAGAAGCAAATGCCGAAACAGATTTGTTCAATGAAAATATTGCAACACCCGAGGCCATAGATGTTTAGCATATATTCAGAAGAAAATTGTTTGAAAATATTTTCGACTTCTATTTATATGGAAGCAGCGACACGCCTAATGAAATTATGACTGACTTTAATTTTCCTAAATGTTCCTTCACAGAACTATGCATATTGTTTACTG
>NC_068995.1:54569649-54573293 GCF_001194135.2 Octopus bimaculoides | reverse complement strand
GGTATATTACTGGACGCTTAATTCTAATTTGGAAGAACAGCGTGTTTCTAAAGTGTCGGGAAAACATAGCTTTTCTTCAAGTTTCGTTTGTCTGTGCGAAAATATTCATCCTTTTTATTTCAAGAGTGGAGGCGCGTGCCTTAGTGTTTAGGGTGTCAGCATCATGATCATAAGATTGTGATTTTGATTCCTGGACAGGGCTACGATTTAAAAGGGCGCATTTATTTTTTTATTTTATTTCATTTGAAGATACCTTAGTCTTTTAAGATAATTCATTTATTTGTTCATTATTTGTTTAACTTCTTCAAAGATTGATAATGGATACAAGCTTTAAGGAGCAATCAGGACTGTTTTAACTCATAATACATTCTATTTTGTGGTCCAAAATAACAATGTAAATTGTAATTTGAATTTTGATGCGGCTTTTATGATGGGGTTCAAACAATGTTTATTTCATATATCGATATCTGTATATTCGGTTTTATGAGTTAATTCACTATTCCAGATAGTCCTCTCTACATAGGTCGTGAGAAGATCATATCTAGCGGACATTGTTTCGGAAGTAACAACTGTGATCAACCACTTGAAATATTGGTTTACCAAAATTTCTATCTGTTATGAGATAATAGTTTCCAAGTTCTCTCTAGTAGATACTTGGTGGAATGTCTTTCTCCTGGTTTGCATCGAGGTAACTTGCAAAGTGTAATCTTATAAACTTGCCTGTAGAATTCATGGACATTTAAATGTGGTTTATACCCTAAATGGTTTTCGTTTCAAGTACCCATGTACAACATTCTAATTGCACTATATTGCACGTAGGCATTCTCCTGCACGCGCGCGAATACATCACACACAAGAATACACATAACCAAACACACACATACAGATATATGGCATTGTGTTTCTGCCGTGTGGAATAGAATGTCCATATGTTCCTACGACATACATCTGCATCACGTTTTATTCCAACTTTCTCACCATATTCAGTAGCTATCCTAATGACGTCAGCATATTCGTGCACGCAAATTAGAGCGTACTGAGCGTTTTCTTCTGAGGGAGATATTGCTTTAATGTAACAGCCGATGTTTCATACAATGTTAATACAGATTCATATCAAATCGGTATTCTTTGTGTAGGGAATATAATTCTTATTCCGCCATTGATCGTGAAATTCCCATCAACACTGAGCAGTGTGATATTTCTTATACACATCTAACTGCATTATTCTAACAACCATAAGGCTTGATGTAGATGTCAATACAGGCTATAAAATCGTGTTTTAAGCAATATGCATCTTGTACGCTGAATGCTCTGATTACCATAATTTTCTTTATTTTTATTCTCCTTATTGATGTATGGCTTATCATGCATAATATTCTCCTGATATAAAAGATATATATAGCATAATTGTGAAGGCTGAATTGTAGAAGGAAGGCACAACCGAAAGTTTTTCACGACTTACCACGAACGATGCACAGAATTTCTATCTGATGTCAGTGAGAAAATTAGCAATATGATCCAACTGCTTTTGATATAATTAATATTTGGCGAAACGTCCTTCAGACTGTTTAGAATTGAAATTTCGCTTTCTCCATTCATTTCTGTTATCATACAAATGCGTGAAGAAGCAGGTTACCTGATTTAGTAGGGTTTCAAGTACATTAGAAATAAAACATTGCTCTTCAGAAGACTTCTTTGATGAAACGTGATAACAGATTTTATTTGACTGTTATAGGTGATAAGTGAAGTAGCGTACCAGTTGTGGTATATATGCATACACGGATATGTATATATATATATATATATATATATATGTTTGTGTGTGGGGGTGTGTGCGCGTGTGTGCGTGTGTTTGTGTGTGCGTGTGTGTGTGTGTTTACTTTTGTAACACATAGATTAGTGTTGACATTTGTTTGAGAGTTATATTCTTAAAAGCATAAAAAGACCAGACGTTAATACGTCATAGGATAAACCTATAAGCATGCAATATGAGATGTATAAGAAAGTAAAAGGTGAAAACTTATATAATTAGATGTAATGAACATAGGTAAGGCCCTGGTTGCTATCGAAAGTTAAATCTATATAAAGGAAAACTGCATAGCAGAAAAAATCAATGTGGTGACGAAACAATGGAAAGCAATTATAGTATTATTTTATTCAAACTTGGTCCATAATTTTGCATGTTCAAGTAATTGCTTGTAATACAGGAAGAAAAAACCCGTATCTAGCAACATATCAGCTCATCTAACTGCACTCATAAGGAGAATTGCGTCAAGGTTTGTGTTTCAATATAATTATCACTAACAACAACCCCTAAGCTTAATGGCTATCGACTCAAACCCCATTAATTTATATTTTCTTCTTAAAAGCATGTATTTAGGTACCCTGACCAAAAAAGCAAATATTTTCGTTTCATGCATTTGGTCGTTAAGGGCATATTCAATAGTTTATTACCTAAAATGAAAGAGATATTCCTGGGTTAATACAGACACGAGGAGCAATATTCTCCACAAACAATGCAAGATTGAAGAATTCTATAGCTTTTACATAAATATCCCATTCATGAAATGCCTTGCTGAAAAAAATATTAATAACTGCATTTATCAGATTTCAACCAAAAGCTTCCAATTGTCTTCATCCTCGCATAAGTTGTATGTGTGTGTGAGTGTATGTGTGTGTCTGTGTGTGTGTATGTATGCATGCATGAATATATATAGACACACACACGCACACACACATATATAGATATATGTATGTATAAATATGAATATATATGTATATATATTTATCCATACATATATATATGGATGCAGGCATGTATATTTAGATATGTATTTGCATTAAAATTTGTGTAATTTCATTCATAATCTATATTACAAATATTTCCGTTCTCTTGTGTTTCATATTTGTTTTAGTTAACGTTTTCCGTGGATATATCGTAAATGATATATCACATACTTATAGTGTTGATATACGAGTTGTAATTTACATATACTATATCATATTGGAATGCACGAAATAGTTTCAAATCGATGACGTCGACCTTAGCGATTAAACAATACTTATTTCATCGACACAGAAACGATGAAAACGCATCCGGACTCGGCAGAATGTGAACTCAGACCGCAATACGAACGAAATACCGCTAAGCATTTTGACCGGCATGACGTGATAACAATTCTCTCAGCTTGCTGACCGAAGTGCATCACGTATTAGCATATTTAAATGTATGGAGAATATTTAAGTTCGGAATAATGTAAAAGTTTTATCGGAATATTTCTTTGCATATATTTCAAAGATTAAATATTAATCAGAACCAAAAATTGCTTATTTTACCAAATTTTGCTTCATCAGTCTCTCGACCGCCTTCAAAATTCGACTTTTGCATAATATTAGTTAAACTATTGATTTTATTAATTTAAGTTTATAGACGCAATTTAGATAACAATTTGACGATCAATATAACACCCTCCCACACACATACTTCTAGAGATGCATATATGTAGAGAGGGATTACGTATGAGTTTTTTTATGCATTTTCCTTTATTTTATGCCTGAAATACACTAGAGAGAATTTGTAAATGTGTTCTTCGTCTTAATAAATATTCAAGTAATTACGAATGCATTATGAACTGATATATATA
>NC_068995.1:54568915-54569503 GCF_001194135.2 Octopus bimaculoides | reverse complement strand
TATATATATGCGTGTATGTGTGTTTGTGTGTGCATTTATGTATGTGTGCGTGTGTATTTTAAGTACAAGAATTAAGCCTAAATTATATAATTTAAATCATGTACATGTTTTATATGATTTCACGAGTATCTCATTATTTATATTTAGATTTGGTTGTATTTACAAGAACAATGTTTATATTGATTTTATGTTCATGATTCAAACATTTATGCCGTCACATATATGCACAGATGCGTCAGGTGGCTGTTGTTTAAAGGCAGTTAACCATTGACTGAACATAACATAATAACTAGGACTAAGTCACACATTGTGTCTTTCTGCTTCCTAATTTGGATGGAAGTGACGTGAGGGCGACTTGTCTGCATTTCATAGCGAAATTAGGTTTCACGCAGAGAAATAATTTATATTCAATACGTGTGAATTATATGTGGGAAAGGCAACTGATGTATGATATAGGGCGACTTGTGTTTATAAATCTGATGCGTGTTCCAAGCGGAGAAATAAGAATAATTTTCATACCATGTCTTGCATACATACATAGGTATGTGAAATATTGTGTGTATCTGTATGAGATTGTTTATATATATA
>NC_068995.1:54563407-54568538 GCF_001194135.2 Octopus bimaculoides | reverse complement strand
ATATATATATATATATACATATACATATATATATATATATATATACACGCATGTATATACACACATATATGTATCAACATATATATATGTATACAAAATATACGCAACATCCATGTGTATAGCCATGCTTATAAGCATGCGCGCATAATCTCCGACAGATTCAATGTACTGACTTACATATATGCGTGTATGCGTATGTACATGCGTTTCAGTATATTTATGTGGCATAGTTGACAAGCATTTGTGACGAATTGTGTTGGTGAGTATAGCGTGCAACCTAGGCTCGTCATCAGCTCACTCTCTGGCCTCTGGCAAACACATATTTCTTCGGTTGACATTGTTCTACTGACTGTTTCGAGAATTCGTTCCGAGAGCAGAATGCAGAAACATGTATATGTACGCCTTCCGGCACATTGTTTTATGTAACACTACGCGTATTTGATTGTATTGATTACACTGCGTCTTTCTCATTGCGGGGTTGTTCTGCTGAATTTTATGCAATCATATTGTGTAAAGACATGTTTCAATAACCTGTCTACAACTTTGTGGCGAGCATTACTTTAGACTGCTGCGAGTTGTCTGCGTATGTTTAAGAACTATTCATCTATTGTTATCTGGCCTAATTCAGAACGGACCACATACGGTTGTTTATCGTGTCCTCTTTTCCAAGTTAGCATCAACATCTTGTGGACACCGAATTTCTATACAGCTATATAATATATATCGGAGATATTTTGTTCTCATAAGTCCAGAAACTATCGATTTATTTTGTTGTAAACCTGTGATTTCAAAAACAGGATACACTATTTCACATGTTTCCTTACGTTGATAATCACATCGATTTATTTTTTTCATGGGAAATCAGATACTTTTCGAAACAGAGATACAATCAGGCAGAGATTAAAATACAGAAGTAGAATAGTACCCGTCATCAATCTTTAGTTTTGCCCCTAATTTGCGTTATTCAGTAAATAAAGACGTCAGTTCATACATATATTCTTTAAATTAAATCTAAAATTCACACACATACACACACACTGGTGCACACACGACCGCTAATAAAAGTATGTGTGTGTGAAGTTTTGTATTTTTGTTTTAATTTCATGGATATTATAGATATTATATACATATCGTTGCATATTTTATTACTGAATTATGCATCAAGACATTTAGCAGTGTATCTAAAACTTGAGCGCAGGTGCACACATATATATCATTATTTTGTTAAATACCGGTAAGGTATTGTTGTTTCCTAATTGGACACGATTCCCTCAATTTAAAATGATTTTGAGCTTTTTATCATTCCGTGTTCTTGATGCATGTTTATCAATTTTATTTAATCCATCCTTACAATGTTGAAACCCTTACACTGAGCATGTAATGTTGTAACATCTGAGCAGCCATTGTTAATAATTTAATTGTGTGAAAGCTCAGTTACTCGAAATATTCAATGAACTTTCTTTTGCATAATTCTCTAGATTTCATTTACAAATTCATCTGACATATAAATTATGATAGTATAAGAAGTGGATGAGGAATGTCTTATATTTAACAATTAAAATCTCGTCTACAGTTTTATTACAGAATAAACTGCCTTCTGTGTCTACGTGAAAAAAATGTCTATTATGTCATAAAAATGACTTCATTTAATTACTGTTATCTACGCTTCATGATATAAAAATCGTCTTGGCCTATTTTTGCAACACATAACCTTGATTTCTTGTATTCTTAATTTATCTATGCAAGACTAACATCAATTATGCTAATTGTACGTGAAGATGGGCATCCCAGACACTTTATATTATACTGAATTAATTATAAATCTTATGCTCTTTAACTTCAAAGTTTTTAAATCGAATATTCTTCTTTTGTATTTTATATGCATATATTTATAGTCGTTTTCTAATGCGTGAAAGCTATTAAGAGTCTGTACATCGCTAGTATTGTAAATTCTTAAGTGAAGTACGTCAGTAGTATCAGGTTTTATAAAATGGCTTCAGATAAGAATTAATGAGTTGCTTTATCAAATTCTACAATACATTTATTTTGTAATTAACGAGTATCGAAATTTTGGGATGATCTCTTCCAAGACACACTTTGACCAAAGTTTATGAAGTGTCTGCAAATTGTCTTGAAGTGGATTCTATAATACAATTAAATTATATATATATATATATATATATATATATACATATACACGAGTACATCAGATATAAATTTAAGTACCTTAAATATAATTTCCAGATATCTTCTTTGAACTCTAAATATATAAATCTTACCTGTATATAACTTACTTTGGCACATAAGCGACGAACGTCGGTTAGAGACGGACAGAATCGTGGTTAGTATTTCAACAGAATAATGTAATAGATAGCAAAAAGGACTAGCAACTAAAAACTGTAACGATAACTCCAACGATGGATAATTGTTTATTGTGTAAGTATACAATTTCAGATTTATATATACTGCTAATTCAAAACCGTAACTAGGTGCTTTCAATGATTCTTGCGCAAAATGGAACCTACAGCATAATGATATAATAATACACTTTCACAAATTTACATTGAAACACACTTACTTATTATGAAATACAGAAGTGAATTTATGTTTTCAATGATTTATAATACACTTTGTCAGATATTAATTTTGCTTTCTTTGGTAAGCATCATAGCTCTGAATTGAGGAAAGATTAAAATGTCCTGATTGTTACCCAACGGCGTTATTGTTTCATATTACTTTGAAAATTTTCAAATATCTTATTACGCTTAGGCATCTAAAATTTTATATAGATGGTTGCGTAAATATGGAGGCATCACCCATAAATCCAGCCACCTTTAATGTATTTACCCAGAATGTTAGATGAGCCTTCAGAGTGAATATAGTTTGTATCAAATCCATCACTTCGGAATATCTTGCAAGTGGTGTGCAATAGTCCCCACCTTCATGAAACATTTTTTTATTTGAGAATTTTTAAAGATTTATAATATAATATAATATATATTCATGCTTACACGCGCAAGTACACACATACGCAAACTCACACATACGCATACACCACATGCATGTGTGTGTGTGTCTGTGTGTGTGTGTATGCGGGCTTGTGCGTGCGTGTGTACGTGCGTGTGTACGTGTGTGTATGTTCTAATTAAGGCAAACTATTATGGAATATTTAGAATATGATTTAGTGGACAACGCAGTCTCCGGTACTACATTGAAAGTTTATTTTATTGACCCCGAAAGGTTCAAACTTGTAATGGACTGCCAACTTTTATTGTATATGAACTCAGAGAATGACGACTCGGAAAACACAAAAGATTATTTTTTCAACTATATAAGGATACTCAGAATACATCTCATGTATGTAAAAGTGTGTATACGTAAGTGTGTATATGACTACATAATTGCAACCATAGTTATGGATTCTCGCATTTTAATTTGTCGTTCTGTATTATACGATAATATTTGAATAAGTGTCGGTAGAGGGAAAATGAATGTAAGGTAACAGATTATTTTCGAAATCAAATTCTGATAATCTAATACATCAGTAATAGTTAAAATCGCAAAGGATCTCATGACTAAACAAGTACTCCAAAAATATAAAATCATTGTTTTTATTTTATTTGCGTTGTGTATGAATTAAAGTAAAGACATGATTTAGAATTGTACTTAAATGACTATTATTTTAACTATTATTCCATCGACGTTTCTGCACAGAGTGAAACAGAGAAAAAATATCCCTTTTATAGAACGATATAATTTATACAATGCAGTACCGCCATCGTTGGTTTAATACGCAGTATATACTTTATAACATTTTGATATTTAGGTAAGCTAAATAAGTTGCGTTGCAATGTATGTAATGTAAAACAATCGTTGTGTTTACTGAAATGACCTTCGTACCACTGGAGATTAGTGCAACTGATTTTCACTTTCTTAGATGATGGAGAAGAGTAGTTCAATACAGTGTATCAAATTCGTAGAAAAAAGAAAAATGATACTTTGTTTATATTCTAAGCTACTACCCTGCTATATATTGGCACAACATTTCTTTATTTGGTGTGATGTACGTTTGACGCAACGTTCGTTTAAATAAACATTGCATACATCCACAATTACACTCTTGTTTATGCACATACTACACGCATATATATATCGCCCATACTAACTTTATATATATATATATATATATATATATATATATATATATATACGTATGCACATATATTCACATCTACATTCAACTCACTTCCTGTATCACATTCACTTATATCTCCCGTTATATATGCTATATACATATATGCGTGTGTGTCTGTGTGTCTGCGTGTGTGAATGTTCTTTGATATTTATATTACGCTATGTGCTTATGCGTATGATTGGGTAATATCTGCGTACTATAGTAACCGGTTCGTTACAAATATATATTTCCCATGTTTCAGAAAATTTGAGTCTTTCAATCGAAAATGATAAAGTGTCGATATATGACAAATATATTGTCAGGTCGATAATTCAGACGGTTATTTTACCGCAAATGGTTTTATTCATGCCGCTACACTCATCAGACCTAGTATATAACATGCATAGCAGGGCGTGTTTTGGCGTCTGTAACGTAAGGTCTTTTACATGAACTAAGAAAATAAATAAATATAACTTCAAACACCAAATATAGCCAAGAATGTTGACATATTGATTTTTGCGGTTTATTTTTTTATATATATAGTTTCAATAATAAAAAAATTCTATTGGCCAAAAAATGTTATCTGGCACATTTCCTACAATCTAAATAGCTTATAACTTTGCTTTGTAGGAAGCCAAAACATTTTTTGATATTTTATTTTCAGAAAGAATTCTCATGTAATACGATTTGTATCCTATTAATTTAATAAAACAAAGTAGACTGTATGGAACAGAGTGGGTAGGATTTTGTTGAATGTGTGAATATGCATTACTCGAAAGATTATCTCTTTCCTTGTGTCTATGCCTATATAATGATCGTGCACATGAGTGCGCACATGTGTATAAGACATCAATTTATACTATTATATATCTATCTAATCTGTATATATATCATAAATACATATATATATATATATATATATATATATGCACACGCACATACATGCACATACTCACA
>NC_068995.1:54560491-54562842 GCF_001194135.2 Octopus bimaculoides | reverse complement strand
TCTCTCTCTCTCTCTCTCTCTCTCTCTCTCTCTCTCTCTCTCTCTCTCTCTCTCTCTCTCTCTATATATATATATATATATATATATATATATATATATGAGCAATGAAGTTTCTCGTATACTCCATTTTCCGTCTCTATCTATTGTTATGTGTGTGTGTTTGTGTGCGTGTATGTCTATGATTGATTGTAAACATATCTATATACATATACCTATATCTATATGTTGTATCAATGACATAAATTAATTGTATCAAATACATAATTAATAGAAATAAAATCCTTATAAAATTACAGGAGAAAATTAATGCGATTAATTTTCGATTATACAATATCTTTACCAATTTTTTCTGAGTCGTAAATATCACTACAACTATATTTATTATAGAGATTAATAATTGTAAATGTATGATGCACAAGTGATATATAATTGGTATCATCTATCTTACTCTGACAGTATTTGTATAGTTATTTCTAGGAATTAAATATAAGGTACAATGAATTCACATCTATGCTATATTCCCGTAGTTTACGAACATAACGGAAATGTGATATATGTGTTTTATATCTGAGGCATATTTTGCTATAGATAAATGCGTTTGTGCATATAGGTACTAACATATAATTACATGCATACCTTGGCAGTCATATAAGCACAGTCATGTAACACAAACAGAAACACAAACCTGTCATATTTATAGAAATTATTTATTTGAATCCGATAATAATTTTATGCGAATAGAGATGTCGTGAATAGCAATGAATGTTGTGTATGCATTTTGTATAATTAATGAAATGTGTGCATCACTATTTAGGGAAAAGACTCTACTCTTTGCGTGTATGTGTCGATATAGCTTGCAATGTGCAAACATTTACAGGAAATATTGATATAGATGACAAATTTATAGAAATCAATGGGATGAAATATTAAAAGTTATAGAAAAGGTGTGAATCCTTTAAAGGAAAATTATGTATATTTCTACATGTCATTCCTGAATGCGTGTAAAGGAATGTGTGTCCTTAGCTAATGTATTCCTTATAATATTACATATTTTTGATTCTGCAAGAAAGTAACATATCTGTGAAAATAAATTTGACATATTGTTTTAATTCCCGATATATTCTCATGCGATCTAAAAAAATATCTCGTTCCAAATACACAATGAAGAAACTGAATGTAATATACGCTTTGATACATCTATATAACATTTGTAATGAGCAAATGAAATACATTTCTTTGGTGATAGTTGAGTCTTTATTTTAAAGCTTTAAAATAATAACGAAATGTAAATGTGAAACAAAGAATAAATGAAATGAAAGGAGAGATGAAGAGTATGGTTAATGACAAAATTTATTAAAGACATGAGAGTAATATCATGTATTTAATATTAAACATAGATCCATTTATGAATCAGGCAAAACACACCATTGGAAAACCAACTGTCAGCATGAAAGGTATGATGCCTAAACAACTCACCAAAAAATCAAAACTGGTTCCCGTTAAAAAAAAAAAAAAAAAAAATTTGGCACGAAGAATGAGAAAACTGGTTCAGAACCGAGAATAATTGTTACTGATGATCACAATTATATTTTGAAAGAATAAATATATTTGCATTGTGATATATGCTGATTTGAACTCATTACGTTAAGTGTAGCATTATCCTAATAACGGCCTTGTTGAGTTTATAGTCGAAGAAATAATCACATCTGTGTTAAGGATACCAGAATGTATTTTCTAGTAAGTAATCTAATGTCATACCTCAAACAATTTACAAACAGATAAAATGCATCTTTGCAATCAACCAAACAGCATAGAATTAAGGTCAAGGCATTACTGTGATACCACGATGAGTGTGTATATGCATTAACTGGTAACCTGTGGAAGATTAAAGCTGCATATTCGGCATTGAATGGTTTACGAATTTAGTACAAACAGCAATATAATAATTGCACGGTAAATCATGTATACTGCATAAGTGATTCTGTAAGTTTTCGGAAAAGCCAAATGTAGTTTAAGAAATTCTGAAACGAAGATTTTATGATTTCGATAGTTATATAACGCATGAGACTGTAATTAAATACACACTTTAAATTGTCTTGTGTACACTCATAGATTCAACATAAATATTGATGATTTATTACATATATATTACATATATATGTGTGCGTGCCGGCGTGCATGCATACTAGTATGACATATGGTATACATATACCACCCGATGACGGCTTCACTGGCTGAGATTTAGAAGCCACAGTCAATACTACACTTTTTAAAGAATGACAGATATGTACTCTGCCTAATATATTGAGTAAACTTCGATTGTAAACTGTCTTATTAAAACGTAAAAATGT
>NC_068995.1:54558798-54560207 GCF_001194135.2 Octopus bimaculoides | reverse complement strand
ATGTATATATACACATATATATATATATATATACATATATATGTGTGTGTTTGTGTGTGTGTGTGTGTGTGTGTGTGTGTGTGTGTATGTATATCGTGCGTCGATTTACACGTTCATACCAAGAACAAATTGAAAATGCATAAATATATGAATAAGTATTAACAATTTCTTTCTATTTGGCAAACATACTTCAACAGGAGCGAAGCATTACATAAACCAATTTGAATTCAGTGTAAAAACTATTCCACATATTTATCAAGTTGCTTCTGAAAATAATTCATTTTATCTGAGAAAAGTTGTTCATAATAACAAATATCAAGTATATTTGTTGGCTCTTTCAAATGTATACTCCAAACGAGAAAGCAATTCTGTCAAATATTTGTACATCATATTTCTCAACAACAAAGATTTATACTTTCTGATACACTATAGTAACTTTTTACACACTTTGTCCATGATATTCAGTTTGTATTCAATATTAATATTGAGAGAAATATTTTATATTATCTATATTTTTGATATTATGTTATTGATTTCTACATTTTCCTAATGTATATGTTTTGTCCGTTGTAAAAATGTCTTTGTTGTCATTTACTTTACGAATTATTTGTATTGTATGTTTTAACATCTGTATTTAAATTTATGTTAAAAATAGTGTCTATTATTTGATAAATATTTAATAAGTTCATAGTTACTTAGCATAATATATCTTTGTATTTAATCACCTAGTAGTTGCGTTGGTACTTCAGATAATATTTCTTCACAAGTATTTGCAGAACATACCCCACTACATTCATGCATACACATGCATCTATCTATTCAGACATATACAAGTATGTCTCTATGTGTATGTATGCAGATGGGAGTATATAAGGAAATATATTTATATATGTTTGTGTGTGTGTGCGTGTGGGCGGGGCCGTATGTATGTCTGTGTTTGTGTGCACATGCATGTGTATTTGTGTGTGGTATAGAAGCTTAATTCTTGGAGTTAATACAATATAGAGGGTCTCCCACTATTCATCCCCAAAAGTTTGGATTCTGAGTTCAAATTATGCCAACGCTATTCTACCCTTTATTGTTTTAGTATCAGAGAGAAATATAATATTGAAAAACACTGTATTAGGGGAAGGCCTTGAAATAAGCTTTGCCATGTTTGTTCCAGATGTTTGATTTCAGAGGACAACGACTGCAACGTCACAGATGACGATTTCTATCTATCCAAATCGCTTGTCATTCCTTTCGAAGAAATCATTGACGTAGCACTTCAAATACCTACAAGTATGTGCAAGTGACAACCTTCGAAAACAAAATTGGCTGAAATGACCTCAATGGCCAATATTGAACCATGGATAGTCACTATATATGTGTATATATATATATATATATATATATATATATATATATAT
>NC_068995.1:54557552-54558598 GCF_001194135.2 Octopus bimaculoides | reverse complement strand
ATATATATATATATATACATATATGGATGTGGTACTCATGTATCAAACAAGTTTCATTATCAATATCTTATTTGACTATATTATTACTTGATAACTAAGTAATGATATAGATCAGATCTTCCGTGCATCGTATCTTAGTCACCATGGTCATATGTGACTCCAATGTAATCCAGTTTGAACAAGCAACAAGAATTACGAATGCCACTCATGGAATAATAGAAGATATTGTTAAAAACGCAAGCATATATTTTTACCTATACTGTACAGGTGCCTTATCACTAATTCTTTACAAGACTCTGCTCTATTCTTACAAACTCATTATTACTAAGTGCAGAAGTATGGTTTGCCGAAGTTACTAGCTTTGTTTCAATACTTTATTCTGCGTCAAAATATAATTATGGATTTTAGCCAAAACTTAAACTATATACTGATATATATTGGCTAGAAGAGTTACACGCCCGTATGTATAGATATGCGCATATGTACACAGACACAAACACACACACACACACACACACACACACACACACACACACACCCATATACATATATATTGATAGAGCATTTAAAAATGTTCGCATTTAAAAACTACACAGTACTAAAATATATTTAAGATTTCCATTTATTTGTAGTGTTTCCCCATTCATTTAAAACTGAAAAATATGGTTTTCATTAGTTCATTCTATTAAAGCCTATATAGATTATTTTGTTATAGCTTTAACATTTCTATAAACATATATATATAAGGTGTATTTTTCAATGTTTGCTTGTTGCACATATACATTCACATGAAGTCATCGAGTTACACATTGTATAGTTACTTGAGTAGTATACTAAATAGTGATCGGCAGAGAACTGCGATTATTATCAGCTATAAGAGATGTGTGTGACATTGTGTGAAATAGAGATACATATAGGATTGGACACGCTATATATATATATATTTATGAAAAAAATGATGAGTTTTTTTCATTATGAGGTTTTTTCACGCTGACTACTTGATAAATTCTTATAAAGATTTTATCCTATATTATATTATATATATA
>NC_068995.1:54544109-54557369 GCF_001194135.2 Octopus bimaculoides | reverse complement strand
ATATATATATATATATATATAGTGAATGTATATGCACACTCTGAGTGTACTTCTGTGTATATACGTGTGTATATCCGACATTCATTGCAATTTCTGTTCCATTTACTAACAATATGCTCTGTAAAACAAGTTGTATAGTAGCTGTAAAGAATGAAATGCTAATTGACATATTTCAATGTGGAGAGAAAAACAACGGGAGTAATTTAGAAAGAGAGAGAAAAATTGAAAGAGGACGAGAGGAAATACATTCTGTTCTAAATAGCCGCGAACAAAAAACTTGATTTCTGTTCTACTGTTCTTAGTTTATGATTGTTTTAACGGTGTCAATATTTACTCGATTTTGTCGTACATTTCCGTAATTACTCCACCTCAGTCTTCTAGACGCAAGTGAATTGTTAGACCAGACATCGAGTAGCCAATGCATTAAATCAATGTAGAAATGCCGCAAGTGGGAACCTAATACACACTTATACACAACTACGCTCACACGAATCAACAATCTCTTACACATATATACATGTATCTCTCTCTCCCTCTATCTATCTATCTATCTATCTATCTATCTATCTACATATGTATATGTATATATATATATATGTGTGTGTGAGTGTGTGTATGTGTGCGTGTGGTGTGTGTATGTGTGTGCTAATACATGGCACAGACGAATTTTTTCTGTCTGTGTGTGGTTCTGGTTGTATACACATTTTAAAGAAGTAAATCACATGAAGTAAAATAAATAACATTAGTAAAATACCAGGAACTGACTCTGCCGCCATTTTGTCTGGTATTACGTCAAATTAACATTCATCTACTCTTGTCTTTTACTTCTTAGCTTGTTTAATCCAATCATCCCGTGTGGCTTCATTTACTATACACATATGAACTGTTTATACATACATACACACGCACACATACACCTACACACGCACACATACACCTACACACGCACCCACTCATATGTATATACATCATGTCTATATAAATCATGCTTTTTTGTATACATGCATATGTGTATGAATACGCGTTGTTTTCTTTTTTTAGTTACTGTACAAATAATCTTTTAATGAATATCGTTGCACCTGTAGGGGTAGCAATCATTTACTGCTGTCCTTTCTCATCAGATGTTTCCTAAGAAAGTTGATCGCCGAAAGCAAATATTATTAATAATATTGCAATATTTCATTTCCTTTTTGTTTTATTTTCATTTTATCATTGTTTAGCTGTATAATGACTGGCACCAGTAACCATTCAATGCTGTAATCTTTAAGGTAAAATATGATGTAACTATACAAACTTAAAATGATAAAACGATTCTCCTTGATGTACATTAATGTACAATGAAAGAATGGCGCCGTTGTAAAGTATTTACTTAAAGGTTTTTTTTTTTTATCACGTTTCATTATGCTATTAAACATGCAGGATTTTTCTGAAGAGATATTTTCCAAAATAATTACAATGACTCATTCAACCATTTAACCATTTTATCAATTACACTTACCAACCAGCATTTTTGCTTCATTTTTGTTTCAATTTGTTTGCCATCAATATCCGAATAAATTTATTACAATTTGTTGGAGCTGAATCCAAAAATGGACGCAGCAGTTCAGTTCTTGTTCTTTAAATTATGCTTCTACTAAAATGATGATGGTGTGCCAATATAATATGCAAGGCTGTTTTCTAAATCAGATGGACAAGTCGCTTGAATGGTAAAATTAACTTTATTTGGGGGCCATATTTCTTTGACAAGCCCCAAACACAGGTAAAAACGTTCAACAGATGATATTACTGAATAATTGCATTCTATCAATATATTTGTTCACCTATGCAACAGGCATTTTATTCACATATTTTAATCTTTTAAGTTATTCTTGCAACATTGCTGAAGTAATTTGCTAAACATTTTGACAATAATTGGTTTAAATGCGGTTAAAGATCGGTCCCTGACACGAGCATTGAAAGACTAAACAGAAAATATATTTTTGGTTCCCCATATTTATGAAATCATCAACGATTCTAGATCGTTACCTAATATGTGAATAATGCTGAAGTCTCGGCTTAGTCATGTCTTTGTTATTGAGAGTTAGTGCCGTAACTACAAACCTGTCAATTATGAAAACATTGTTTAAATAAGTCGATTTCATCGACGCCAGTTCTCACCTTGTATTTATTTTATGAAAGGCACAGTGGACCTCAGAACGTAAATATAGACGAAATGCCATTAATTATTCTACCTGTCGTACTAACAATTCTGCCAACTCACCACCTTCTGGCAGATTAATATTGGAGTATTCTTCATGAATTTCCTGCTTATCCACAAAAAAAAAAGAAACATGGTAACAAATTTTCTTTACAGATCGATTGATCTATTTAAATATACGTAATTAGCCAATGCTACATTATTTTTATAGAATATTATTTCACTAGATATTAGCAAATATTTTGTGTCCAATTTTGATTTTTTTTCGGTGGTGGTGGTTGGGGGCATGGCAGATTTGTTCGGTGCTTTACGCTATGAAATTTTTAAAAATGTATATTTTAGCATATAATACGAAATCAAATCGGAGTTCACACGGTTAAGGTTGGCTACTTTACTAATACGGGAACTTCGAATATTTCAGAAGCTAGAGCCAATCGAGGAAATATGATGCTTAGAAAATTTAAGCAAAAGTCACTCCGATAAAAATAATGTTTACCACTATTATACTGTGTTTCTTAATGAAGGTACAACAAATGATAGAATTTAAGCGTGTTAAGTAATATCTCGTGATTTTCAGTCAGGAATTGATTGTGCATCACCGGAGGCTACGATACGATCAACTATATTCGTCGTTCTCCCTGTAATGTTAACAATCAAAATCAATTTCCTGGGTTTATTTCAATATTTCGCACTTCTCTCCCATACCTTTTGGTATTTTTACTAGAATCATATGTTTAGATAATGATTATTCACGTCACTGAAACTATAATCTGATTGAAGTGATATGTCTTTCTTTGTTATATGCAGCATGGTTGCACATATGTATATCCTTTACGTCTGCAGAGGAACTTATACTTTTCGAACAATAACATATGGATTTTGCTGGCGCAGATCATTATTAATTTTTAGATTTTTTTTTTTTTGTGTTTAAGTCCACAACAATCCACATATGCAGTTCTATATTTTTAAGAAATGAGGAAATATTTACATTATTTACATCATTTACATTTGACGGATATTTGTGCTCATCTTGTTTGTTGTTGACCCTCCAGCCTTCACCATGTGTCTTGTGGAAATTTCGAACCTGGGTATTTTTCCATGTTATTATTATTATTATTATTATTATTATTATTATTATTATTATTATTATTATTATTATTATTAGCACCTGTAGAATATAAAGCAAGACATGACAGAGTATTTTAGCATTTAGTATTTTAGTATCTCATATTATAGTACCCCTAAAATCGATTTATATTATATCTAAGGAGACGTCTCCATCAGATTTTCTCATCGTAGTAACTCAACAGAACGTCACATATAAATGGGATGCAACTTCACTAATATACCACTCCTGCATGGTTATAGACTGATATACAAAATTGCATATCTTTTATATACATTCTTCATCGCAATTTCCCTTCCATGTGTGTTATGTTAACAATTTGGTAATATTTAAAAATGTATTTCGTTAAAAATTATCAAACCTATTCTTAGTAATATATATATATATATATATATATATATATATACCACTATTAATATATCACATAAGCTATTCTATATAACTATTCTAATTCAGCGTACTCACTATCTATGTCATTCAGCATTTGTTCAAGTCCATTGTGATGCGCATAATGAAAAAATTCACTGCGGAGAGATTTTGAACACGTGTATATATCTTTATGTATCTTTAACAGTATTGTGTTTTTTCGTTCTGGGACGCACATTACTCTGTAATATGTAAATAAGAGAATGCAGTTCACTGCATTAAATATTATGAAGGATGATGCAAAGTATCTGACCATAGCAAAATGATATTCTTTTATAAACACTGTATGCTTGATTTCGATCCATTGGTAAGATTTTTGTGCGGTTATACATATTTCCCGTCATTTAAAATAGCATTGTCTCGATGGAAACGCGCCAATGTATAAATTCGTGAACAATTCTACGTAGCTCCTTCCAGAAAACATTCTATTTCTGAATTAAAAATAACACATGTAACAATCCTGAAATTAGAAATGATGGGGAGTGTGAATATTGCTGTAATAAAAGTTGTTGAGTCATAACAGTACACATTCGGCAGAATATGTGGGGACTATATTCCATCTCATGTATCCAAACCTGCGAAATCCAATTTCAAAATTTGACATTTGATTTTGAAATTCCTATAATATGACTTCAAAAAATATCCTCAGGGACGACAAGTTGTAATCCTTTTTTTTTAATGTTACATACTTTAAAAACGGAAAATTTTACTGAATTCTATGGCTTTTAATTTTATAATTCTTTCTTTTTTCTTTCTGTTGAGTCAACCTAGGTATTGACAAAATTCTGAATCAGTCATTGTTATAGTCTTAAGATTTCGTTTTGTTATATTTAATGACCGATGTCAAATTCCAAAGCAATGCTATGAAGGTATTCGTGCATAAAATCCTGGTCATTGCTGGTTTTCTAAGAAACAAAGCATTAGCTCTTTTATTCTTGATCAATGATATACAAATAGTACGTGATGGAACCCGCTGGTCTGTTTCCGTTTTCGTGTCGACGCAGTTGATTTTACGTTTTAGTTACTTTTATTAATTTCAATTAACGTGGAACTTCGGAATCTCTTTGTCAATATTTCCGAAGAACAGGTACATGAGATACTAAACGTCTATGCCTTCCTCCTATAACCTCAAAATGGCTTTAACTTATTGAATCAGAAAGAAATTTTAGTTTTCATGTGAATGCTTTGTCACTCATTATGTTAGATGTAGCAGGATTTTCAGACCAATATAAGTAAATTAAATCGTTCATATTTGTATACATCATACATATAGTCTTTACACTTCGAAAAGTTTACTTTAAATAAATACAAAGCATAAAACTGGTTACGGGTCAAAGATTACCTTTTAAACCACGGCATTTGGTAGTTCAAGAGCTAAGTTTATCCGTTGTAATTGACATATTTATGGAAATTTTGATTCATCCTCCTTTAATATATTCAATAACTCTATTTCTTCTATCAAATCTTACGTCTCTTTTACATTCATGCTTCAAATTATTTACAGAGGTGAAGCGATTTTTCCTTTGAGATTTTAACTGTTATTCGCGCTAATTGTCTTCCAAATTGTGTGTTTTAAACAGTGGTGTCTTTGTTTTTGGTTTGTTTTTCAAAAGTATTGGAAAATGTCTAAATTAAAGTGATTGGTTAAAATCAGTATGTATCATGTTATTGTATCAAGTTATGCATTATTAAATAAATAACTTTGTGTCGGAAAATTTAGCCAAATATATTATGCGTCTAAAATTTCGATCAAGCTTAACACTATATATCATGTGACATATAAAAGAATTAACTTTCTCAGTAGGAATTTTTATGCACTCTGTTATCAATGTTATGATCAATGTTAATGATACGAAAACACCTCTCAAGGGGCGCAGTGCCAATGTGACACCTAATGTTACCTATGCTATTACTAAAAACGTTAAATGCAACTACAAGAAATCGTTTCCAGAATGCAAGTCTAAAATTATCCAGTAACAAGAAATAATTGAAGCAACTTGCGGCATCGGAAATTTTATATATATATATATATATATATATAAGTGCAGTCTTACATTTGTAGTATTTAGAAGGTTGATTTCTATAGCATCCCTGCTAATTTACAACATGTTGATATCTGTAATGTAATACATTGTACTCATTAAAATATAAAATATATAGAACATACAATCGTAGAAGTCACTGCTTATCTGAAAGAAGTAATTACAACTACAGATGCGCTTATATGCGTATTCAACAAGATATTGATTGGCGAGTGTGAATTTGAATTACATATAATACGAAAAAATCTGGTTGGTATTTTTATGGGGTCATTTGTACCTTACATAGTAACAGCTTTAATATTACACACAACTTCTAAAATTACAAACAACTATATACACGTGCATTAATACACACGAACGGTTTGCCATGCTTGCACACGCACACCCACATATACACATACAAAATATAACTATACGGATACATTATCGTCGATATGTCGACATATGTATGTATATGTATGTGTATTCGTATGTGCGTGCATATAAATAAATCGTCACTTTATGCATTGTTTTTAATGTATTACAGGAATGAACGTTTATGTTCTTAAGGTTGTTGCTTTTGCCTTTATTAGTTTTATTTATTTCTCATTCCTGCACAATTTATCAAGTATTATCTGATTAGATACGTTTGCTTGTTATTTTTTTTCTTTTCCGAATGGAAATTCTTGAGTGTTTTAAGGGCTTCGTATTCGTTTGAATATTTTACGCATGGCTAGTGAGAATTAACGACCTTCACAAAAATATATTGAAAGTAAGTATGTGCAATTTATAGAAATAAGTCTAATCAAATGAGACGAAAGAAGGAATTTGAAAATAATAATAAAAACGTAAGGAAAAGGGACAACAACAACAATAACAACAAAAGTTTTTTAAATTCAACAATGAAAACCCGAACAACAAGCACATCCAAAATAGCTCGAAATGTAAAGTTACGCTGTCATCAATCAATGAAAGATAAAGTTATCTTTCGAAGCGAGAAGATACAGCAGTAGAATAGAATGTGAAAGAGGAGTAGAGACGGATCCATCTGTTATGAAAAAAGAACTGGGTGATAGGCTTTGGCATTAAAACAATATTATTATTGTGACAAGTAAAAAATATACAGGAATGATGGGTTATTTAAAATTATCATCAAAGCAATATATAATTTTATTTTTGATTTGATTTTGTTTAGTCTGCTAATGTCAAATACGATTTCTTCTATGAAGAATATATAAATCACCTGCTTTTAAAATCTATCTCATTCAGTAAATAAAAAGTACAAAAGGAAAACAATCAAAAATTAATTTATTCAATAAAACTATGCTGTCATAATAATGAAAGTATTATTAATAGCAATAATGAAAATGTCAATAAGTACATGTATCTTAATTTTCATAATGATTACTGATGACACAAAATACAAGAATAACTTTGTAAGAGAAACGATATCAACTGCAGAAAATATTCTTGCATGCGGATGGTTTTGTGAATTAAGAAGATCGTTCAGCAGCTGCCGAAAACATCTCATCGTGAGTCTAGTCCCATTAAGACACGATTTATTTACGAAAACAACGTACAATGCCATCCGCAGAAACGATTTCTTTGAGTTGAATATAAACAACACACTTGCTATTCAATACGTATATAAATTGATATTTGTGGAACTTTGACATCAATTCTGCCACCAAATGATAATATATAATCCCTGAAATAGATGTTTGTGATAGGAAAGTATATCGTGCATATTCACTGGATTTAGATGCCCTACAAATCTAATAATCTCATCCAGAATCAGCAGAAAATGCATATATGGACAACTACTTAGCAAATTACAGTTCATACACCAAAAATATATAATTCTATCAGTATAAAATGTTATTGGGACACTTGGATATGTCTTCTGAAAAATGCTCGGGTATTTACGCACGAAAGAGACTTGTTAATTAACATTTACCATTTGTAAATCGAATAGGAAGAATATGCAAATTTTCTAGAGATCAACATGTAGCAAATATCACTGTTGCTACGAAGTTTACAATGAAGGAGACATGTATTTGTTGGTAACCAAATGGATGTATTCTAGCGTTCAAAAGTAATGAAGCATATTTACACACATAAGCGCGCGCATATACCAACCTAGGATGATGATGATTGTAAAATAGTGCCCACGCGGGAAGTATGCAATGTATAGAAAAACAAATTAACAATTTGGTGAATAGTTAGAATTAACCCAGCGGCTGAGAGCTGTTATCCCGTTAACCTGGTAGGACCAATTTCTACACAGATCACTTTAGATTATCTAAATTACCCGATTATCTTCAAACCGTAATCTTCCTTTATTTTCCTATATATAACTCACTCCCATAGTTTTCTCCATCAACAACGTCCTCTCTGTGCTCACTTAGAAAATAACATTTGGTCTTATCTCCAGTTGTAGACAACCGTATCGCATTCGGAAATCTAGCAGCTATTCGTGAAGTAATTCCCATACTATTATGCAGCATTACTCTTCGTTTTTTCCTTCGATTTTCTTAATCTCCATCACTGTTCGCCATATTTCACTATCTCTGAACAGATAACAAAAGATAAACAATTTTTAAGCATTATTACGTTATTGTTTGTACCAAAATGCATAGTAAAATCTGAAAGTAATATTATCAAAAAAGTGGGGGGTTTTGTGTGCTTTTTTTTTATAAATAAAAAAAACGAATCTATAAAGAAATAGGAAGCACCGTACATAAAAATAAGCATTGTTAATCACTTCTAGATTCACAGAAATTCAAATTTCGTACCTTTCGGACGAGTGCTTTCCACCATGCTAAAATTGTCAAAACGTATATGTGCATGTGTGTCCGCATATTGACTTATGTTTGAGCGTGTATGTACGCATGTATGCTGTGCAGGTTGTGCATGGCATGGAGTGGAGTGACTGTGTCTGTAATGATGTAAGTGTGTGTATGTATGCGCTGTGTTTACGCATGTATTCTGCGTACTCAGATATTTGAGTAGACTAATTAATTTACTACGGACGTCTATTCTGATTGACGTCACTTCTCTTAATTACGTACAAAATATGTTGAAGTAATGTAATGATACAGTTATTATTACTAGAAATGTAAATAGTAATATCGATTTATTCTGCAAGCATCAGACCAATATTTATAAAGAAGGATGAAATCGATTATATCGACCGTGATGTATAGTCAACTGTAATCATCTCCAGAGGGACTTTAATGTCTAACCACAGAGGAAATTGAACACGTACAGTAAAGACGAAAAACACAACGTGTATTCCGTAAGACAGACAATTCCTCATATTTTGAAATATAACGTAAAAGCCACCATATTTAATCTATCATGTACACAGTCTAAATCTAAAATTAATGTTTAAACTAGAAATGATAAATTCTATAATTTTGTTACGGTGGCTTATCATGAGCAGATAGTGCACAAAATCATACGATACCATAACGTTCTATTTTGTGCTTTCTAAATTATGAAAATATTTAATGGGCATAAGTTGATCAAGAACAAATAAGGATCATATGATAGTAGTGTAATTCTCCCATCATTAAAAAAATAGGGATATGCTTTACATCTTGCTGATAAAAATATTTCATTTGTATTTGAACTATTGTCTAACTTACTGAGAAATCACAGGCATTTATGGAGCAAAAACTAGATACTAGACATTTATCCTTCGAAATTTACCTTCAGCTGAACATGTAAATAATTAGTATAAAAATATAGATAAACAAATTGGTTGTTATACCGTTCTTGAGTCATATTTACTGCCATACAGAACATCTCTTATGAAGTAGAATTTCATCATAGCAGCCGTGTATTTTTTAAGACCATGTTAGAGTAGTTTTAGAAAATCATAAGCTAAGAACGTGTAGATGGTACAAAGTAAAGATTCCTTTCTCCACATTTAATCGACCATAGTCTTTCTATGCCTTCATGATCATTTAGTAATCCATTAACTATAAACATATAGTGACGTATTTATCTGCATGACACGAACCGCGCGCGCACTCACTCGCGCTCACACACACACACTCATCTATTTGTATGTAACTTCATAACGTCTAAAATTCATGTGATACAAATTTGTACCAGATGGAATATATTTCGGTTATTGCAATGCATCATATTTGATATAAAATTTATTAAGACAGAGATAATTCGCCAGAATCCAAATTCTGATTTTATGTTATTTTCATCCAATAGAATATTCACATACTCTGTTAATTTATTTCCATTATTTCATTAATTAATCTGGATGTATTTATCTATCATATCCAATTGATGAGCCTTGCAGAAGGATTCCTTTTATTCATTTATTGTTAATTTAACCATTTTTCATACATTTCCTCATCTTCTTTCTTTCCTTTACTTCTTATGTTCCTGAAATATTTGCAAAATAATACGGGATATTCTTTAAATTGGGTTTATATCTCCATGCGGTTCATTCCAGGAATTAATGATGTTATTAGTGTATATTTCTAAACATAGTCAGATATATGCTCTATTCTTTAATTCACTGCAATCATAAGGTGTCTGCTGCGCTTCTGCTATTTCAATTATAGCAAGAATGTTTCGTTAGTGCTTCGGGTTAAATGAATCGAAGATAGAGTACATCACGATTAATATTAACACAGACGAAACACCTGGCGTCTTGGCAAACGGAAAGCAGCAATCCAGCATTGATAAATTCACTTACCTTGGATCCACTGTAATTGATATATCTCACAACTCAAGCAATGTCATCACAGACAGGAAAGTAGCATGTAGAGCTATGTCGCAGCTTCATTAACCCTGTTCGCCTGATATCAACCCAAGAGCGAAAATAAAGACGTACAACAGTTCCGATTTTCTTAATTTATGGATGCAAGACAGTTAATAAATTCAAATCGGCAAAGGGCCACGATAAACAAATTTCACACAAGAAACATGAGGAAATTATTTGAAATAGCCCATAACGACCACGTTTCCAATGATACATTGTACCAAAGGGTTCACTAAAAGTAAATGACTGCAAGGATAAAGGAACGCCGACTGAGCTGGATTGGTCACCAACTGCGACACCAACCCAATGAATGCTATTAACAGTGCCTTCTGCTTAGCAACCGACACGGTAGGAAGTGCGAGAGATGACCAAGAATGACTTACTACTTTGTGATTTGTGTAGAATGCGGGATGTCATTCAATGAAATACTTCTTAATAAACCATGCCTGCCAATCACTGATTATGCACATCTCCCTCTATCATTCACATTAAATTTTTAAATGCCTCTAAGTTCGATCTTATATATGAACGCTCAACGAGACAGGCTTAGGCCATATGTTCATTTTTTCTGCCAGAGAGTCTCCTTAAGTGTACATGTGTACATATACACTAAGCATTTTAACGTTTATAAATAAATCAGTTACAAGGACTAGCAATTACTATATATTTTCTTTATTTAGAATTCGTATTTGTTTCCTCATACAGTATTATTATTCACATTTTAAATATACATTTTCTTCATATTTCTTTAGCCATTTATGAATGTATTCTATCTAAATTTTATTACCATTCTATTTCGCAAAATAGATGAAGGTACAAGAAACTGATAATTACGTGAGGCTTCTTTACCTATGTTTCATTTATCATGAGTTCACCTATTTTATGTCAATTTGTAAAGGAAGACATTTTAAACATAGAAAACTAAAGCTAATGTAAAATTATCTTTTAATATGTTAAATACATTAATTTTAATTGTATTAACACTTGGATACATATAAATCTAAATTATCGATAAAAAATAAAATAAATACAAGTGTAAAACATCATAGTCAGTGACATACTTAAGTCAGAGCATAATATTTTGAACGTAGCTATAAACGTGTATGCAGGATGGCATGGAGTATGATTTATTTGAGTACATTTCGCTGATAGAAAATATAGTGATATGCCAATAACCTAACCAGTATTTACGCTCGCTGAAGCGTTTATTAATTCCTCTGTATAAAGTCTGATAGGTTTTGTTCATTTAGAGAGACATTTGGCATGAAGGCCAGACTTAAATGCAATGTAACGCAATAAAATGATTCAATTGCACTACCATCAAAACTGGCTTTATTTCATCTAAAAGGCTTTCTGAATAAGCATGCATATTACTTTAAATATTTTCAGCAGCCATGAGCTAGCATGAAAGTATTTAAAATTATAGTGCAATTAGCCATAACTTGCTGCAGTCAGCTGTATGATTTCCTGTCGTTTCGAATCATTACAGAATTATAAATTGGCTTCGTGATCTTAGATAGAAATGATTGCTGTTCAAAGAGTAAAATGCATAGCATCGCATGTACTAGTTATAAGTTCGATTTTATCGCGAAATAATTAAAATCATTTTAAATGTATGTAACTTAGACTGAAAGGCAGGCGAATTGAGATAAAATATGGTTCACATTTCTGAGTAACTTCAATACTTTTAACACGTGTATGCATGCATCCAAGCATATTGCACACATTTCCCGTTCCATATTTCACTACATATATAATTTCCGTGAATTTTCTTAAAGTCATATGAATAGTGATAATAAAACGTACTGGCGCGTATTCGAACGCGTAGCACGAGGGTTGACTGTCAGGTGTGAATAAACATGTAAGCGACAATATTAATCTAGAACGTGCTCATAATAAAATTGATTTCTCTTTAAAATTCCTAAAATTATAATGGTATGTAATGTAGGGCACATGTAAAATGCAAATCCATTATACAAATCTACGGAAATAAAGCTGAGTATGTATGTATGTATGTATGTATGTATGTATGTATGCGTGTATGTATATAAATAGGGAGGTTTGTATCTTTAAATATTTACATTTCATCGCAGGTTTTCATGTGGTGTGTATAATTAGCGATTATATTTGTCTAGTGAGGGAGACTACTAGATGTATAAGTCACATATAGAACATACAATTATTATAATTGATATCCCAAAACTTATTCCGTATGGTAGAGAGAGCGGAGGGAAGGGCTCATAATCGGAATTTCGAAATATGACGTTTTCTTGTGGATACAAGGGAGAATCTTTCCTCTATAATACTCAAAACGTTCTTCGTTGTTGTTATAATATTTAAATATTTCACAATACAGAGGTCTCATTTACTCCACTATCCTCTATATTTGCATGCTCTAACCATGATGCTCCGGTTTATTTCGGAGTTACTCACGCCTCCCTAACATTGGAAAATATCGTGTGTCTCTTTTGTTCGTCTAGGAATGCAGTGTATACGTCTCCATACTGGTGTTTCCAATTTTTCCATTATACGTTTCTTGCTCAGTTCAACTCCATGATGCTGGCCTTGTACACTCGATAATTTTCTAAACATCTAGTGTTCAGAGGACAATCATATGGGCACCTAGGGTTACAGGATACTGAAGGATATTCCATTGTTGCTAAACACACGCGCACACACACACACACACACACACACA
>NC_068995.1:54540276-54543922 GCF_001194135.2 Octopus bimaculoides | reverse complement strand
TATATATATATAACTTAACAAGCAAATACGTTACCACTCTACCTATGCTTTGCTACGTGATTTAAAATTACTTGGTGGTACAGTAAAATACATACACTAAAAGTGATTATTTTTCATAATCATTCGCAAAGGAAGTATGTTTTGAAGTGGATGTACGCAATATATAGAGATTACAAAAAATAATTATAGTACGTTGATATTGAAGATCAGGTAGAAAAATTTAAATGAAAATGGGACAAGATGGTATTCAGACAGTGCTAAATATAAAGCATGAAGGTTTTTATTGAACAATGCCAGATTTGAGAACTTTTGTAAAAGGAGATTTAAATAAACGATGAGTTACCATAAATAACAAATTGGTAATCCATCCTATATGGTATTAGTACGATACGATTTCCGATAATGCAAAAACATACTAAAGTAATGAATTACAGAGAAAAAAAATACAAAATTGTTCTGTAGAAAATCCAAAATATTGATTTAACTACGCATGGATAATTTTGTATACGCAGAGAATAGACTCATTGTATAGAGCTGCATCCTGAGAAATAAAACCTTTTCTCTTTTAAGTTAGCCGCTAAGAATTTTGCCCGCCGTGCTAAAGATTCTGCCATTTTTTGTTACTATGTGTGTATCATATTCTTATCATAATATACAGCGTAAATAGACTTGCTCCACTTTAGAGTCAGCTGATATTTTGAGACTGATGCAGTATCTGTGTGATATCTATAGAATTATGCACATACAGTTTTTAATAATTACGTAAATGATAGAAGGAGTTATTTAAAATATACTATCGTTTTTAGATAATGTCTAAAGGCGTATTTGATAGTTGTTATTTACGCCCCACAACACACACACACCCACACACACACACACACACACACACATATATTTATATATATATATATATACTGGCACACACACACTTGTTATTCAAGAGTATACATTTTATTCCACTCTCCACCAAAAGAAGGTATAAAATGACGATAGTAAGGAACAATCTTGACTACGTTCTCTACAATGTCTCACATCTATTCACTTGATCACATGCAGGAACACGCCTGTTGCTGGATCATCATATATATATAGTAATATGCATAACTGGAATACTCAGCACTTAACAGCTGACTCTACTGCACGGAAACAAATGTAGTGATTTACATTAGATATTTTTCATTCCATCATCTAGTATTATGATGTATGTATAGTACGCATATATATATATATATATATATATATATATATATATACATTGAATCATATATTCGTTTAGGTCTCTTTCGTTTTTGACAATTTAATTAATGATCTTGTATTCCAATTCGTAAACAGGAATATTAACAACATTTTAGAAAGCGATACGAGAGACCACACACATAATAAATGCAATAAAACTGGCCAGCCATCTGGTGTTTCAATTTGTATTATTGAAATATTCCACTAACATATCTATGGCTTCATGTTTTCGCTAACATATGTGGATGTATCTGAACATTACGAGGTGCTATTCAGCAGGACAATACACACACACACGCACACACGCACGCACACACACTCGCACACACACGCATATATGTAGTAGCGAATATATGATTCACATATTAGGTTTAGTAAGAGTCTCAATAATTAAATTTGAAGTCGTATGAATTAATTTATGTCTGTAACTCATTGTCACCCGAATGCAGTTTTCCAAGCTTTCAAATATTTGTTTCCGAATATAGGTGACAATTCTGTGCATGATGCGCCAATTTTATCATTTCGAAACCATTGAAATCTTAATACATTGTCTGTAACTGTATATCAATCTTTTGTCCAACTCATGCTCATTTTATATGAAATATACACTATACAACATTTACCACTCGCGCGCGCACACACACACACACACACATACATATATATACACATTTATGCTTGGCTACATATGAATGTATAAATGAAGGTCTATTTACATGCCTATATCTATATATAAATATGTATGTATTTCTGCTTGTATGAGTGCTTGTGTGTGTGTGTGTGTGTAGATATCGATATATCATGATGTGGTATCTTATCGGAAATAGTAGTTTATGGCTTCTTTTGAAGGAGAGAGATCCGATATACAATTTATACAACTTATAGACAGCCTTTCCAAAGTATATTTACTATTTTCATACGAAGTAAATTGTGGAGGTTTCATACGAGGTAAACTGTGGAGAAAAGTAAGAATTTGTTTTAACAAATTAAAATATGATGGGTTGTATATGCCGTCGGTTTTGCATAAATGTTCATTACAAAATCTAAGAATTAACATAATTCTTTACAATGTATATGATCATATACAAACATTAGTTTCATTTTGTAGTAGTATTGTGTAACATATCTACGGAATATTCTAATGTTAATCCACTAAACATTGACTTATGTTTTCTTCTCAGTAATCAACATCGCTTTTAGTGTTTTAGTCTTAATAAAAAATGTCTTTCTCTATTGAATATTTATACCTATGTTTCTGACGTGTGAATTGGTGCTTCGATAATATCTAAGAAAAGTTCATTTATTTTGCAAAGGAGAACATTTCGCAATGACCACGACTCAGAAACATATAGGTGAAATTATTGCAAAAGAAATAACAGACTTATATTACATTTAAATCGACAAGTACAGTTTATACCAAGTAGAAACAATTACAAATTATAGCATTCTCAATATTATAACTGACATCAAAATTGATGTGTTCTCTCCTCGAATTTGTTAGTTTAATATCAAAATATTGTCTCTTCCATGATTTAATTATATTTTCAGCACTATCTCAGATCAATCACATTCCAAATAACCTGACATGCTAGGAGAATCGTTGAGTATAAGGACTACCACGTTGTCGCCTTTCATTTGGTTATTTACGATTTGAGTTCAAATCCCGCTGAGTTGAATTTGACCGATAGCCCTTCAAGTAACGGTATCAGATACGTATTAGTTACGAATGATATCGATTAACCCCTCTACTGAAATTTTGCTTCACTTGTGATGATTAAATTACGAACCAATATTTTGATTCTATGTATTCTATAGTTGAGATAAATCTTAGCTCTTACGTGTGTCAAAATAATCATTTTTTGAAGCCTGTTAAGCATTTTAATGTATTTCAAGCAACACACTTGATTACAAATAATTCTGGCTCTGTAAGTGTTATTTGATGCTCTGTAAACATTCGGAAAAAGGATATGTTATACAGTGTAGACACGCCCGGTGTAACATGTGCATTTCATTACAATGCAAAGTAGATTAAAACGTGTAAGTTCACAATGTCATATATCATTGTCATGTCATATGTCACGGTAGTGATTTGTAATAGTTTCTTAACCGGATAGGAGGGAAGAAGTCATGTTCTATCAGAAAGAAGGTAAAAGGCATTGAATTCAATTTGCCTACGTGGTTCTACACTGCATTTGCAAAGTACTATTGGATTTATACCACAACATTGGATAGTTTCTTTGTAAACTCAAGAAAAACAATATTTTCTGTAATGAGGCTATATACCGCACACTGTATAAATTACCTAGTACTTAAATTTATATGTACACACACACACACACACACACACACACACACACACACACACATATATATATATATATATATATATATATATATATATATATATATA
>NC_068995.1:54534349-54540159 GCF_001194135.2 Octopus bimaculoides | reverse complement strand
ATATATGGAAAGAGAGCAATGTGTGAGTTCGAGTCCCACGCGTACGGGAATACTTACTTTTTTCTGTCGAAGTCTTATATGCCTCATTGTTAGACAATTTTCTTTAGGCATTGCGCGGTGATGACTTATAAGCTTTAATCTTATAAAATACTCGTATTATTATTATTATTATTATTATTATTATTATTATTATAATTATTATTATTTACAGACGCTGCTTAACCAAACCCATCGCAGTAAAAGAATATATGTATGTGTGTGTGTGTGTTTGTTTGTGGGGAAGATTGTGCCTTTCGGTATCTACGGAACATCTATTTATTTGGCAAAGAATATCGTATTGCAATCGGCACTTCTGAAAACACAAATGTATAATGTTAAGGAATAGCGAGTAAATAAGTCATTGTATATCATATTCAAATCTAATGAAATGAAAATTACAAACCGAAAATAAAAGCTTTCTTCAAAATTTCTACTCATATTAGAAATCAGTCATTATTTACTTGGAAACACCAAATCACAGAAATTATAGAATTTTATATCTCAACTATGATGATGTACTTCTTTTCTGGTAGAAGCTGAGGATTAACGTCATATTTTGTTTGTCAGATTTGTTTATAAACATACTTTTTCGTTTTATACCACTTTTTTGCCGTGCTTTTAAATTTGTGTATTTCTCTGGAATAATAAATATTTTTGAGTGCATTAAATATACATATATATATATATATATATATATATATATATGTGTGTGTGTGTGTGTGTGTGTGTGTGTGTGTGTGTGTGTGTGTGTGTGTGTGTGTGTGTGTGTGTGTGTGTGTGTGTGTGTGTCTGTGTGTGGTGTATCTGTGTATGTATACACATATTTGTGTCTCTGCATATATGCATATGTATATATAAATGAATGCATTAGTATAGAGGTTTTAACATAAACTATTTATCGTAGATTTGATGTATAATCGATATTGTATATATATACGATTGTGTGTGTGTGTTTGTGTAAGTCCATTCATTATACGATGACCATATTACGATATTTTAGGTCACTACCAGCTTGAGAAACAGAGGTTATTCTTTTTCTATATCCATTACGCTCATCAACGATGTTTCGTTGGGTCATGATTCGGGATTGATATGCGTTTAACGTTATATATGTACCTGTGTGTGTATGTGTGTGTGTGTGTATGGGTTTGTGTGTATATGTATGTATATATATATATATATATATATATATATATATATATATATATATATGTGTGTGTGTGTGTGTGTGTGTGTGTGTGTGTGCATGTGTGTGTGTGCATGTGTGTGTGTATGTGTGTTTATAAATATATTTATATATGCATATACATGCATATAGTTGATGTTGAATGCACCTTTGACTCGCGAGTAGTCTAGAAGGAAGGCGAAAATATAGATAGAAACAACCCTCGTAAGTATGAAATATCCCGACTAAGGAATATCAGCTTTAAAAGGTACCGACAGAAGGAAGCCATTAGATATGACTAGGAAAGCAGATTCTGTTATTAATCTGATAGACACTAAAATTATAGGTGACACTAACTTCTTGATCTATACAGAATTAGTATTGTTAGTAACTAGAAGATTACTTTTCCTCAAGGAAAGATTAGAAAAGACGAAATGAGGAGAAGCAGATTCGAAAATAAAGTAATGACCTTAAGAAAAGATCTGAGTAAAATAGCAGCCGAGAAACTGAACAAGTTAGGAAACACAAGTTTAAATCTTCTCTTGGAAAAAAAAATACTTAGACAAAGAGAAAAGTTGTTGTCATGGAAGAATTGAAACATCATAACATAGCAAAAACAGGAAAGCTTTCCAGATATCAAAGAGGAATAGATGAGTATCTACAGAAGAAATTGTTTCTGATAGAGGAGAGGAGATTTTATAGCCAAACAAATAGTGTAAAAGAAAGTACTGAAGATGCACGAGAACCTAGAAAGTAGTATTTGGGATCGACCAGTCAAACATAATAGAGATGCAGCTTATCTAAAGAAAATAAGCGAAGAAGTAATTAGTGTGAATTAGCAAGACAAAGCAGTGCATTAATGAGTAAAATGTTGGAGAAAATGCCGAATTGGAAGAAGCCAGGATGAGATTTTATTCAAGAGTACTGGTTAAAGAAATATAGTAGTTTACTTGTGAGGTTGAGAGAACAACTTCAGGATTGCTTTAATCGAGAAGTAAAACTAGATTTGATGAATAGAGAAAGAACATAGCAATTATAGACCACCAGGCTCGAAACTGTTAAGAGGAATGCTCTTCGAAAGTATTTACGAGCACCTTGACAACCGGAACTTGCTGCCCGAAGAACAGAAAGGTTGCAGGGAAAAGGAACGCAGAATCTATTATACGTAGACAGCGATACTTTTAACTGGGTTATTAAGTATGGTTTTAAAATACTATGCAAAGAAGAATAGGGTCTATGTCAGAAAACACTACACACAATCCGTAAAAAAATATTTTAGCAATGAAGAGGCCACATTTTGCGCAAAACACTCTCCCTCGATTCGAACAGCTTAAACATAACTGACTCCACACACAACATATACCCTTAAACAATAAACCCCAGGAATTCCATATAACATGGCAAGCCCAATGTATATACTATTATATGTACAAAAATGACAACCGATATAATGGGTGGGTGTGTGTGTGTGTGCGCGCGTGTGCGTGCGTGAGTGCGTGCGTGTGTACGATTAATGCCTAATAAAATTACACATTCCACATAACATATGAAGTACAACTAAAAATAAAGACGAAAATAACAAGTAGCAAGAAACTAAACTCCACGAAGACAAGACTTATGGAACACATGAATTTGAAGAGAGTATACTCGCCTAATCGCCTCAAAATGCTGTATGGGAATAAATGAGAGAATGCTGTACACCTCTGAGAAACACGACGTAACAGTTCCGCATTAAGTTACAGAATGAAAATAGTTAAATAGTTATTGTAATAATTCTGATTTAGACACAAGAACAGTAAGTTTGAATAAAGAAAAGGATGAGATCGTACCCTCGACACCAGATGTTGACTTAAGTGTAGAGAGGATTGAACTCAGAAGGTAAATAGCGGGAAGAAATATTGGAAAGATTTTTTCCCGACACTCTAACAAATAATATTATTATCGCTAAGATTTCTAAGAAAAAAAGCACACTAAGAGAAATCTAGTATAGCAAATATAATCTATATAATTGACTGGACTACTTGTTTAAAATTGTTTTATCGATTGCCAATGTTTAAAGACAAAGTAGATTACATAGTTGTTAGTATTGCGCCACCGTCTTCATATCATTTCACTATGTTCTGGTGTCAAAATAATGGACTATAGCCTCTCCCAATCTTTTATAAACTTCCATTTATGTAATAAAACATCATGATAACTATTACATCTATTATTATTTTTTTCTCACCATTATGATTATTAATGTTATTATTGCTATTGATGGGATGGTCGGTTAGTAGTATAGTGGAGCATTCGTTAATATTTCTAGCTTTTAATAGTTATGATGTTTTTACTTATTGCGACATCAACGTTGCCTTTTATCCAACCGAAGTCGATAAAATAACGTACAAATCAAGCTTTTGAACACGACAACGTTGCAATCTATGAAATCCTTCTGCCTAAATTGTTGTTTTTCTACTTAGAGTAAAAACGATTATTGTTTTTTTTTATTAATGTCTTTATTAATTTTGATTTCATCTTCACATTCATAATCACCACGATCTTCAAGTTTAGTATTCCTATCATGAAGTATATTAAATCTACCCTCGTTGTAGTCATCAAATATTACACAGCAACAATTTTGCACTTCAATAAATAGTAATATCTACACATTTGTGCCAAAGATAAAGCTAAAATTCTATAAAAACCTATAGTCATTGTGTTTTTACATGAACAATTAGCGAGGACTTAATAATTCCATGCATTATATTCCTTACTGACTAGTAAACCTGTTGCGTATTAATCTGCGAATACGAGGCAAAGCAAAGCAGTAAATTATCAATGATGCAGCAGCTCTTATATTCTTGACAGCTAACCCCCAAAGCCAAGGTAGCAGCATTAACTGACATATAAAGAGAAAATCTGGTGACCGTAAAGAAAAGTCATGAATGTTATACTATTTCATGTCCAATGATTCTGTGCTCTGAATTCAAAATTATAGAACAACCTTCATATATTAACACAGATGTAACAGCTTTACACAATCGTCATTTTATAGCATAGAGAAAGAGACCAGACGGTGAAGTTTTACACGACGAGTCGTGTATAGGCTTTTATAAATTGCATATATACGAAATAAAAATTAATATACATGTATATTTATGTACACATGCGCATGCATAAACACATGCACACACACATATGCACACACACATATGCGTGTGTGTGAGTGCATATACAAAGGCACAGCCATAAACAGTGATGTACACGCTCGCGTATTTATTAATAATCAGTAAATTACTCGAAACGTTTCGAACCACTTTTGCTCTTCAAGCTAAGGTGAAACGAAGTTAAAGTGAAAACATCATTTTCCAGTCTCTAGTTAACACAATTCTCATTAGCAAAAAAAAGGTCTAAGGAGAGAGTGCTTGTTGCAACCCTGTGTTGAATGTAATATAGCTTTTAATGTATTGTGACGTGCATAGTGGCTGTTATTTTGTCAAATATCTAAACGATTTTTCTGTGTGAACATTATGGCTTATACAGTGGTTGGGTAGACGATGTTCGTAAAAATGTTTTGTTTGCCTATGAAAGATTATATATGGGTTTTGGTTTTCAATAATATTTGTAGCAGTTTCAGGAGCTGTAATATCCAACATATTCATAGACTACACTGTCTTTCTTGAGTGCTCTCTCTGTCTCTCTCACTCTCTCTACCCCCCCTCTCTCTCTATCTTTCTTTCTCTCTTTGTCGTAATGGCAAAATATCATTTTCCAAAAGGCAACAACAAGGTGCTAGTGGTCTCTTCATCCTGCAGTCTAAATGATGGTAAAGGCTGATCATATGGACATCAAAAGTTGCTTGCCTGGAGTCCTGTTTCATTATTTGCAATATCAAAACCAGCTGCGTGAACATCTCTTTAAACATTTGCTTATGTCTGACGAAATGAAATACTTTAGCATTTAGCGGACATTTTGGCAGGGGTTGCAAGAAGAGTATACATTTTAGGTCATGTAGCAAAGTTACACAAAAAAGAATATGTAATTTTAATGACATTTGAATAAGCGTCCGTTTTTGCATCTGTTGGAAATCGAGTCTTCTTAAATATAAAGACTTATCTGTATCAGCAGCCAAATTCACATTGAATTGCAGATTCATCCGAATCGCTTTCAGCTTTCTTGTTCTACTGTTGTAGAGGTGTTTTTGTTGGCAACATATATCCCTAAAAATCAAATATGTGATTTGGCATCGTTCTCAGAGACAGTTATCTTGTTGAATGTGTCATTGCCGGAGGATACGATGGAAAACATTAGTAGTTGCACCATCTATAAAACTCTTGGCCATAGATTGGTGATGGTTGGATTGCATAATAAGTAACATTATTACTTTATTTGTTGTACTGAATAGGTAGTTTTTTTGCTGCGGTCAAATGTAATATAATGTGTTCAGTAACCCGATTCTGAATGGCATGAAGTCTATCAACAATTGACTCCAAATACGTATAAAATATAATCGCACTTTCATTTATGTTGTAGATTATCTTCTGTAATAAGGAAAAGTGTGATTATATGTGTGTGCGTGAATGTGTGTGTGTGTATCTGTGTGTGTATATATATATATATATAT
>NC_068995.1:54532487-54534190 GCF_001194135.2 Octopus bimaculoides | reverse complement strand
TATATATATATATATCTGAATATATATATACAACATAAATACGGTCCATGTGTTTATATGTATGTATAAATTTCCCTCCGTTAAGAAATTATAAAGTGAAATACGGAAACTATTCAAATTAATTTTCCGGTAACTTTTCATAGTTTCTAATTTCGCTGAAATAAACTCCTCTACTTAGGTTTATCATCGACATCTCTTTCTTCGTAGACATCGGTATATAATTCTATTAAGTTATTCTATCAACTAAATTATTTGCTATAACAAATTAGCAACATTAATCTCTCCTATTTCATTTGCCAATATATTATTTTTATATTCATTGCTATTAGCATAATAATGCTATTATCATTATGAATGTTTTACATTATAAATTTCTAATAATTAATGCATTTTAATATACATTTCTAAATTCTTTCACCAGTTTCTTAATTATGTAGCCATGACCTATTTAATATCCTTTCCCCAAATCTTACGCATAAAACTTATCATTGCATAATTATGTATACATGAAGAGATAGATATTAAAGTGTGTTTTGTCTATATTAATATGATATTGAACACAAATTCGTACAAATGTCTATATTAAATCAGTTAGTACATTAATAATTACTTATGTATTCAGATATCTTTCTGTATTCACGCATATTCATCAATGTTTGAATCTATTCAAATAATTCTATTAGGAGTACCAATTCATTTCTATAACTAGCCCAGTTATCGCTCCTAACACTTCCTGCTTTTCGTTTATATCCTGCTGTTTTCAAATTACATAAAATCTTAGAAAGAGGCTTTTAATAAGTAATTTAGTAAGTAAGCAGTGCCCAAAAGCTCTTGTATGTATGGGTGTGGAATTGTGTGCGATTGTGTGTTTTTGTTTTAGTTCTCAGCGACACTTATACCAGCAACTCGTTATGTGTGTATGTAAAGGTTCAATAACGTTGTTGCTATACAGAGCTTTCCAGGAAGCTTCTTTCCTTCAAATATATACTGAGGTGTGCATCCTTGAGGAATAGAACATATGCATCCTAATTACAATGGTTTCCAATATATGATCTACCCGCCTTTTGTAGATGCTTCTGTTCAATTTACCTGGATAATTTGCCCACATTCATCCTGCATTCGGGCATAAAGAATTGTATATACATCTCCGATATCTATTTCGGAATAAGATAACTGGACCATTACTTAATAAGAGAATGTTTATATATAATGCAACTTGGAAAACATTTATTTTCTGAAGATGTAAACAATCTCAAGACACTACATATTCGAGATCTATAAAACTGAGCTTGAAATTTAATGTAGATAGTCCTGGATCATTGCTTGTTTACACCTTTTTGAGATCAGATAATTTTCGTCAGTGTAAAAAAGATATATGTATTTGCATTGGGAGCCTTTCGCATGGAAGTTCGGTGATTGTCGTACCCTGACGAAGGGTAAATACTCAGAAACCCGTGTCCGTGCGTATCACGTCACATCGACGATGGGGAGGATGACATCCCTTTGCAAATACCGACAGGGCACAGAAAGTGTGTCAATAGGCAGCTGGAGGAGATGACCTCCTGGGGCTACAAGCTACAGTAGTATTCACCCTTAGGTGTTAGCCGCATTTAGGTGGCAGATATACTTCATGTTGTCGTGCTGCCACTGTTTATACCTCGTTCAGAGATTTATTTGTTCTCATATATATATATATATATATG
>NC_068995.1:54522603-54531913 GCF_001194135.2 Octopus bimaculoides | reverse complement strand
ATGACGATGATGAAAATATGATAGCAAATAATAATGAAAATCATTTCTTTCGTATACAACTCCTGAACATTCTGAATATTCAATCTCTTGCTATTTTTTCTTTTTTTCTTCTTTTTTTACTTTATACACTTAACGTATCTAAGAATTTCAAGGAGATTCCGGGAGGCGGAGCAGCATTCATATTTTTAACAGCTGCAACTTAACAATAGCTCATTGAAAATTTTGAAAATTCAGTTTAAGGGATTTTAATGATAGTGCCAATAAACCTAAGATGCTTAATGAATGAGTGAAAAGTAAGGATTCTGAAGGTATGGAAAAAAAAGTTTATGCCACTTATTATCAGGTATGACAATGATAATGTTTTAAATTCTATTGATTCTTTACACAGCATTCAAATCTGTGAGCTTTTACAGAGAAGTACTGTAGTCAGTCACCTCTACTCAATTACCCCGATTAGAACATATTGAATTGAACTCGAATTCACGACGATCAGCATTTTCGGGCTGTGAACGACAACACGTGAATTTAGTATAGTATATAGCCATATGTGCAAACCTTACGTTGATAGTATTGGGTTGGTGTATAACTATTGCGGCTTTTTCCCAACAAATTTTATTCGACAAAGACAATAATAATATGTAACAAAAACATATTTTAATGCTTATTCCGGAGCATATTTACCGTCTACTTCAGTTACTACTTCCCATTTACTTGGCAGACGGTCAAACCATCATTTAAAGTTGTTTTTTTTTAAATAATGTTATTGTTTTTGTCAAATTTGTTGAAAAAAAAAGCCTTAATAATTATGCACCAACACAATATTAATATTGGTTTCAAATTTTGGTACAAGGCCAGTAACTTCGGGTAGGTAGGTAAGTCGATTACATTGACACCAATACTCAATTAGTACTTATTTTATCAACCACGAAATGATGAAAGTCAGTGTCGTCCAAGGTAGAATCGGAACTCAAGCGTAGTGACGGACGAAGCATTCTGGGCATTTCAGTAGGCGTGCTAACTGTTCTGCCAGCTCGGTACCTGAGTTCAAATTACGCCGAGGCCGACTTTGCCTTTCATCCTTTCGGGGTCGATTAAATAAGTACCAGTTACGCATTACGGTCGATATAATCGACTTAATCCGTTTGTCTGTCCTTGTTTCTCCTCTTTGTGTGTGGCTCCTTGTGGGCAGTAAAGAAATAAAAAAACGTTAGCACGTCGGACGAAATGCTTAGCCGTATTACGTCTGTCTTAACGTTCTGCGTTCAAATTCCGCGGTGATTGACTTCGCCTTATATCCTTTCGTATTGGGGTCGATCTAATTGACTGGTACCCTTCCCCAAAATGTCGGACCTTGTGCCTAGTGTAGACAAGAATCGTTAGCACGCCGGGCAAAATGCTTAACGTAAGTTCATCCGTCTTCACGTTTGAATTCAAATTCCACCGACGACGACTTTGCCTTCCATCATTTCGGTTAGATTAAATATGAACCAGTTGAACATTGGAACTGAGGACGATGTAATCTACTAATCCTGCTCCTCAAAATTTCGGGCGTTGTGCCTATAGTAGTGACGATCATTACAATAATAGCAAGAATAATAAAGCAATAATAAAAAAAAGAATTCCGGTTGTTTTCAATTTAGACAACTCCATTCGTTATCTAGTTCAGTATATTCTATCAATTCCGCAAGAATGAAAGAAGAGTGCACATATGTGAAATCTGATTCAGAATGTAATCTTACCTAAAATAGTAAATCGCCTCCAACAGTAATTAAAGCTTTCGCTGTTTTGATCCAGCAATTTCGTTACATACTTGCGTCACATAATCATGTAAATGTGCTTCAGTCAGAAAACGAGAATATTTTCAGGGCTTTCCCTTTATATAAAGATAATAATGTGTTGGTAGGTTACTTCGCAGCTGTGATGAGCCGTGTTTGCATTGGTACATTTCCTCTTGCTTTTTGATATTTTCTTTCATCATGTTCTATGTTTGCGTATCCCTTTAGCGTGCTTGAATTCGCATTTCTTTGCCTGCCTTCCAGCGGCCTTTTAATATTCCCGTAAAATACTTTTACTAATTTAAAATATAACTTCTGAAAGATGTTTTGACGTTATTGAAATTCTTCTATAACTGATACGATTTAAGTTTTTCATTTATACTCACGTATATTTATATTATTTGTGTATATTTGTTTGTTAATTAGTATTTTTCTTCTTTTTCATATTGGATCCGACTATTTCCATTCTTCCAGGTACGTGCATGTAATTCTTTCAATTTCATTTTATTTTTTCAAGTAGATTTACTCGGGGTGAATCTGACATGATTGTGACCCTTTAGGATTGGACGCACTTTTCTTTCAGTATTGCCTCTGCACCTGAACTTAAGGTACACGAATAATATACTGCTAGGAGCACGCTTGCGTACAGGTCTGCGTTATATTCATCCATTTTTTCTCTGAATTTCTTATTTTTTTAGTAAGCAGGTTGTAGGCAGATATATGTTCATCAACGATGTGTTCTCTTTGCGTATTTTCTATGACTTCTGTTATTGTGTCCTCAATATCAACTATGGTTCCTCTATTCTGATGAGTTTATTAATTTGTTTGCTCTAAAATGCTTGGAGTGTTGAGTTTGTAATTTACTTGAAAGTGTTTTCTTACTCTGAAATGTCACAAAGTGCAATCTAATGTCTTTATAATTTATTTCTATACTTGCTGTATTTTTTTTTCTTGTTTTGACATTCTTTAATTTCGTGTGATTGGATTCTGCAATATTCTTCATGTGTTCAGAGCACAAGTATCATAAATTTTGCTATTGTTTAGTTTAAATTTTTGTACTAAATGACGTGTTATGTGTTGTTTTTTTTTTTAGTGGTTTCGTTTTCACTTTTGATTGTTTTGAAGGTTGTCTTATCTTATGCGTGTCGGGAAGTTAATATTCTAAACAGTGTAATGCTCCCGGTCTGTGCAATACACAAATAAATCTAATAGTGTGGTTATTATGGCGATTTAACGGTTGTTATGAAAAAGATATTTAGTAATGATGTTAAATTATTGGCTCGCAGTAATCCTTGAAATATTGCACAAACGCAATATGTGCTCAGACTGTATCTGTTGTAAAATATATTGATCTGTTCTGGATCAGTATGCAAAATAAATTATTCAAATTTGCCAGAAATCCACTTTGAAAAGCTAGGCTGAAAGTTTATTAGGGCACAGTAGAAATCAAAGCAGATCCTGGTTTGGTGGTAAGGACTAAAACATTGTATTTTCTTTCTTTTGGGATCTGAAGGAAATCCGTTGCATGTGTTAAGGGAGAAATAAAATGCAGGAAATAAGTTCTATCTGTTAATTGAATGTGAAAGAAGAGAATATTAAGCAAATAGTTAAAACATGACAGTTTGTTACCCATCAATTTTGTCACACATGAAAATTTGATGCATATTTCTCAAATGGACTAAATAGTTTTAACGATTATGTACGAAAAAGAGCATACAAAGGTCGTTCATTTGATTGAATTTAGATTGCGACGCCACTTTATCCAATTATGTAACATGTTTTCATGTTCAATCCAACTGATACATTTGTTCTTACGTGGGGAATTTTAATGTTTGTCATGTCTTAATACATTTTGCTGCAACTCTGCTCCTTGTATCCTCTTTCTATGGAATTCTTATGCATCTGTACACCTACTGTTTCCACTTTGGAAAATAACTTTTCAATCTTTCACTATTTAATCTATTATCCTCAAGAGCTCGCATGCTTATCGACGTCTAGAGTAAGGGAAAGGAAACCGACTAGCAGGGAAAATGTCAGGAAGTCTTCAACTAAAGAAGATTGAATACAAACACGTCTTGATATGAATATGCGTAGCAAATACTTTTCGTATGATGAATGAGGATCATATAACCACACATCAAACATGTGTGTGTGTTTCTTTTTATATGTAGATAGATAGATAGATAGATAGATAGATATATAGATAGATAGATAGATAGATAGATAGATAGATAGATAGATAGATAGATAGATAGATAGATACAACGAACATATGGAACGTAAATAGTAAGTGGGTTCTGTATGGACCTTGAAATACTGTTAGTCTATGTCTGTTGAAAATAGATCATTTACGATAAACTTATGCCTTACGAATACCAACTATAGCTGAAATAACTGTCTGGGCTTCTTCACTGCTGCAATGCTTGTGTCTCTGTGAAATTCCTCGGAAATCTACTTGGAAGTAATTCGAGCTAACATAATTAGTAGGAAATGATTGTAGTCACAATCAACTAATTAGCAGGAAGTATAAAATATATTGATAAAAATAAAGGTGACATCAAGATACTTCACTAAAGAAGACATCGACCTTCAAGTAGAGAAAATAGTGAAGGCGTAGACAGTAATAGTGATGACGATTGTGACAAAATGATGACGACCGTTTTTGTATTATTATGAAGAACAGGATAATAATGATTATGATTGACATCAGATAATTATGTGTCGCTAATGACGTCAGTGATAATAGTCATGAAGCTGTTTCATGTAAAGTTGTTAATATTTGTATTGATGATAAAAATCGAGGCTGTTTTATATGTTAATGAAGGTAGTGATTAATGTTTTTGGTGACTTGTAAAAGGTGGCGATAACAGTGGTGATGAAAACAATGATTTGTGATATAGAAAAAAGAAAAACATTTTTTAATTCTTTTTTTTTTTACGAAGGTTTTATTCCATATCAGCGACCGAAAAAAATGAAAACGAATTAGGATTTGATAGCATTTGAACAGAGAATGGATTCAAATGAATACATTTAAGTGCTGGAAGATATACCATATGCCATTTTCGTCAGGCACTAAAGATTCTGTCACTTCTCTGCTTTCATAGCTTCAATAACAATGGTAATTTTAATAACGCTCGAAGTTTCCAGAAAACATAAAAAAATATATATACGCAAACACTGACATACACAATGTATAGCTAAATATAAAAAATGTATATTCGAACGGAATTATCCGATAAAATACGTAAATACATGTATAGAAATACAATAACTCGCGCACAGAAAACAAATAAGTACACGAACAGCCCCCCCCCCAACTAAAAAAAAAGACATACACACATATGTATGTATATATAAGCAGGCAAACATAGCTGTATGCACATGTGCAAGTTTTAGTGAGAGAATTGAAAATACATGAAGTGAATGAGAAAAAGCGATAAAATCACAGCTTTAAGAAGTTAAGAAAAAACTTAATTGATTGGTAAGTGGATTTAAAATAATTAAACAGCAGATGGTAATTCTGTAGCAGAAAACAAATCACTGTATCATCATCATTATTAGTGACGTGTTCATCATGAACATGAAAGTCGTTGTCGACGTCGTCATCGCCGTCATCAACAACGTCATTATTACCAACACGACCATCGTCAACATTGTCGACGATGTTACCAGCATCACCGTCGTCAATGTTAACAACGAGATCAAGGAAATCAAGCATAGCAAAAATATAACGCGATTTTGTTCGACCAATTGCATGATGTCTCTAAAGTCAGCAAAACATAAAACAGCAGAAATGAAAAACACAATAAATTTTAGGCAGCGTATTTTCTGGCGTCCATTTAGAATTTGAAATCGGGAGGCGCGTGACTTAGTGGTCAGCTCGCGATCGAAACGCCGTGGGTTCTATTCCCAGCGGCGCACTGTGTCCTTGAGCAAGACACTTTATTTCACATTGCTCCAGTCCACACAGCTGGAAAAAATGAGTAGTATCTGTATTTCAAAAGGCCAGTCTTGTCAAACTCTGTGTCACGCTGAACCTCTCTCCGAACTATATTAAGAGTACACGTATCTTTGGAGTGGTCAGCCACTTGCACATTTATTTCACGAGCAATCTGTTCCATTGATCGTATCAGCTGGGACCATCGTCATTGAATTCAACTCAGGAGAAATAGATATTTATATAACATTTCGTATTTCAACACAACAAGGTTCACCAATTTGCAGCTAAAACTCTCCACCAATCAGTGCAGGAGAAAACTTTATTAGCTAATGCACTCATGAGAGATAATTCAGTTTCAACATGTTGCCTTCCCTGTTTATTGTCTAGTGAAAGAAGGGGAAAAAAACCCTACACAAATTGACACAATTCGTACAGTTGGAAACGTCCAAGAAGGTGTAAGTCTCTTCTCCCGGTTTCAGGCTTTTCACACCACTGAACAGACAGGAACTCTATTTTACCCACATTGCGAACGAGGTTACCTGATTCCGACCAGCCATATGCGATTGCAGGTTTGGTACCAATGGCAACTTTCTGAACACTTATGTAACTAATCAAGAATATACTATACGACTACATATGTGTTTATGTATGTATGCATGTATGTATGTAATGTATGTATGTATGTATGTGTGTATGTGTAAACATATATAGATATTTTTAAAAATCTATATCGCTTATTCTGGAATTAATGATTTAAGCCAAGTTACAACAATATAAACGCCATGTGCGTATAGAGGCACGGTAAGAAAACCTGCAAGAATTTTCAGCAGTTTTATATTCACATTTCCTCAGGGAATCAATTTGAATTTGCATAACGCTTTATAGCTTAGATACACCTGAATTCATATCATTATGTAAAGGCTTTTGCTGTTTGAAGGATATTCTGCATTTGAACGAAAAGTATTTGGAATTCTCAAAAAGAAGATGAAATAGCAGACCTTACGCAATGGCAACTTGCATGATTTTTTAAAACCCTAATTAAACCCTCCAAGTGTCGATAATGTATTCCCTTTCCCGAAGCAGATTAACTTAATTCTTTTCCCAATACAAAAATATTTTCTTGCAGGCTGTGTTTTATATACACGTAGACACGAGCGCATGCACACCTTGCCTCATGTCTACGCAGATACATATACACATGTATGTATCTATATATGTATATATAAATACACACACACTCACACATAAATGCATAGTTGTGTATAAGTGTTCTTGTGTGTGTATGTGCGAAAGTGCGCATATGCATGTGTGTCTGTGTGCGTGTAAGAAAACTATATTCCCTTTTCATTTTTGTTCAGGCATTGTCCATAATTTAGTAACGTCAGAAAGAGCACTACACTTGATATCTGCAGCAGTAATAGGAGTAGCAGTAGTAGCAGCAGCCGGTGCTGCAGCTGCATCAAATTCTAATTTACACACTAAACAATTGAAGTAAACATCAAAGCTGAGATTACATAAAATTAATGTCAATTTTTTCACAAGGAAAAACAAGACAGTGAGAATGTTAATGTTTTTTTTTTTCACAACTTCTGTACATTTAACTCGTAGTTTGAATTAGCTTTTTTGATGTATGTTTTTAATTCTCGCATTAGTTCTTCTTGTTGTTCGTGTTGATCGCTCTCTAACATTTTTATAAAAATTTTGTCTCTGTTTATTATTATTTTTTTGTTCTTCTTTAGTGTTCGATTTGTTTTAAAATCTTGTTCCTCTACTTCCACATCATTCATCTCTCCTGAATTCTTTCTATTTTTTTTTCTTTTACACTATTTATATGACCACTATAAAAATATATAAATCGTAATTACACAGCCATCTAAATGTGTTTTTCTACTCCCCGCTCTTCAGAGAATCTAATAAGTTTGTGATTATAATGTAATTACTTCCGCATTATTGTAACACACAAAATAATCGCTTCGTTTATATTCATTTGAGTTTATAGTACGTTGTCTATATATAGTACCTATATTGATAACATTTGATATAAAGTAGAATGTGTAGATATATGTAAAATTAACATGCTAGATTTGTTTTTATATTGGTGGTTAGCCACATATATTCACTGATCATGTCTCCTTATGAATGGAAGTATTGCAGCAGACTTTGCTTCTACCCAGCATACATTATCTAAATCTCTACAATCCACTGTCCTCTCACTTTTATTAAGATGTCAGTGTGTGATGTAATGGAAATTAGGCTGTTACATTGCGCAGATTCAGTAAAATTTGTATATTATAATTGTTGGTGTGTTATTTTTCAGTCGTTAATATTCTTTTTTTTTTAACACAATATCCACATTCACAGAATATGCTTAAAATTTAAAGGATTTCAGAACTGACAATTCGGTGTATTTATATGGGGGTGTAGTTCTAATTCTTACTATGAGTACATATTACCTAAACTTGAATTCTGCGATTTTTCTGTTGCCAGCACGCCCACGCAGTTGCAGAAGATATTTCAAAATTCCTCTCCTGATATTACTCATTATGCATGCACATATCATATTTGCGAAACGACGATTTCTACTGAAATTTAAACTTAAGGACAACCACTGATATTACTGAGTCGCAAATTTGCATTAAATTTTATGAAACAAAGAACTGGATATGCTATATTACTTTTCATAGGGACTTTCTTAATAATATACATTAATGTTCCGGTGTGTATGAAGTTTGCTACATATCATAACGCTCATGTCCACATACACACAAAGTTATATGTAGAGTGTGTAACACATACGCATGTGCAAATACAAGTGTATTCTTAGGTATGTACAACGCGCCAATCACGCACAAAAACACATGAATAAGTAAATGAGTGAGAGTCTGAATGTAGATGGATGTTTTGGGAGTAACTTCAAGTTTTATGCTGTAGGTATAACATCATAGTGTCAATGTTTGTGTACATAGCTCTGCGTACACGATATGCTGCATGGAGGACCCCCAAATAAAGAATCCCATGAATGCTGTACATATGTCAGCATAACATTAAAGTATTTAGAGGATACACTTCATTATTCGTTGTTCAATTTTATTGATAAACCCAGTAGTATAGTCTAGTTCACATGTATAGGTTATCTTTTATCATTTCCTAGCTTCAGTCATTGAAGACATCTTAGTCGAATGAATCTACTCCAGTATTTTTTAAAGCCTGGCGTTTATTCTATCGTACACTTTTGCCGAACTGCTAACTTAAGTGCACGTACGCAAATGAACAACATTTCGAAACGGTGCGATGGACGAACCCCCGCTCCCTCCACACATATATAATTACATATACATATATATATATATTTATGTGTGTGTGTGTGTGTGTGTGTGTGTGTGTGTGTGGCTCTGTGGTAAGTAGCTTGATTACCAACTATATGGTTCCGGGTTCATTCCCACTGTATCGTACCTTAGGCAAGTGTCTTCTATAGCCTCGGGCCGACCAAAACTTTATGAGTGGATTTGGTAGACGGAAACTGAAAGAAGCCCGTCGTATATATGTATATATATATATATGTATATATTTATGCGTGTGTATATGTTGTGTATCT
>NC_068995.1:54514070-54522357 GCF_001194135.2 Octopus bimaculoides | reverse complement strand
ATGTATAGATATAAATATAATCTTTCTGAGATCTTAGCGAAGTTTAATTTATAGACGGTTATAACATCTGATGAATAGGTTTCAACTTTCTTCATATTTTAAACTAGTTGTGAATGCATTATTGTGAATTGTTCAGTGACAAGGCATGATAATTCTGTTTAAACACAATATCATTATGAAAATGCTTCATAGTTACCTTTATTTCACCCATCATTTCCAAAGTATCGCCCGCCTGTATATTACCTTAAATGGTGACGTCCTGTAACCTCCCAGCTCTGAAATCAAACTTATCACTATGCGTAAATACCATTCCTTACCCTATAATCGTTTTGATAGGTTCAGATACTCAACTTGTAATTTTGCTAGGATGTTTGTATATGAAATGTTGTAGAAGCCAAAATGCGTTGAATATCAAAATGTTGTAAAGAAATACCACAAATAATTCAATCTTTTGGATACTCTACTTTTTTTCTAGCTTAAAGTCATAAAACAAATTAGAATAAGTAAAAGCATCTTAACACTTGAATGAATAAAATCAACACACTTTATATTATAAGATTAGAAATTGTGACAATTCCAAATAATCAATATCTAAATTGTAACAAAACTCAACTATATTTGGTTAATAAATTGTTTTATTAAATTAGAATGTTTTCTGTACAGCTATTTTCTCACAATACAATGAGTTCAAAATTATAAGATCATTACCCCACAACCACTACCAAAATACATTAGTAACATTTTTCGCGTGGTACGTGTAAGAAGAGAGTCGTAAGAACAATTACACAAAAAGCAACATAGTAGTAGTAGTAGTAGTAACTCTTAATGTCTGTTGTAGTAGTTGTATTAACAGTGGTAGTTAGATAGTATTTTGGACACTCGACACGCTTTTGATTATGTGTTTCACCGAAGCGCAAATGCTATTTAAGGCTTATAACTCGAAAATGTCCAAAAATATTAGCTGCAATTCTTAAAACCAAAATCTATGGGGCATGTAGATTTGGACCATTTAATCAGCGTAACTGGACTTGCATTCTATTTATGAGAATTTTGAGTCATACGTGGCACGATAAAAGTGTTAAAATTAAATATTAACTGGAGCAACAAATGTGGTGGTATTTCATCATGCGATTTCTTCGCTTTAATCCAAATATTCTTGGTTATTGGCAAGAAAGAAAGAAAGAGACGCTTAAAATATCTCTTCTTATTCCATGAATATTCTACACAAATTCTCTCATTAACAAAAATAGAGAGGAATTACAAATGCAATAATTCTTTATTCTCTCACTTCTATATTTATATGTGATATAAGACGCACTGTGAATTAAGATTCCCATGGAATCTATAGAAAATACAGTAAGACCAGAGTTGAACAACTGCAAGTCATCATTTAAAGAATTACGTTATTAAGATTTCTTTGAAATAATGTCTTGTAATATTTCTATACTGAAATTTCTAATTTAAATCTCTTTTTAAATTTACTAAATTTTATCGCTAGCTGCTGTTGTCAGTATGACATTTAGACACTCAGTCATATTTAACGATATTTTAAACAAACGTGTTTGAATTTCAGGGTAATTTTTTGAAGAAGTTACACTAACAAATAAATCATCATTCTATATCCGTATATGACAAAAGCAAAAGTATTGATTTATTTCATTGAAAAAGCTCTTTTTTTCTCAATTCGCCCTCAATGAATGAAAATTTTCAAACCTTTTCGAAATCTCCATTATCCCAAATTAAATGTGACTGAAAGGTAGAATTTCAAAGAGAAGAAACAATTTCGATTGCTAAATATAATGTTCAAGAGAGAGAGCAATTTTATTTGGTCCGTGAAATAATCAATATATAATATCCATAGATAAGCGTAAAATCAATAAATAGATTAATTTGATTTTGATATTGTTCGTCTCGCTTTCCAAATATGGAGATTGATTTCTAACACTGAATTGATTTGTCAGTGTGATGAGGCGGATTGCAGAATATTTAGACAGTATCCATTGCAAAATTAAACGGTAATTATGATCCTTAGCAATACCAACATTACATTAATTGACAACACTTCAAATCTCGTTCATCAACATATATCGCAAACCTATCTAGATTTAAAATTAATTTTCCTGGGGAATCCTTCATTTAAACAGGAATATTTATTTGAAATATGAGTCAGGAACATAAAACAACAAACTACAGTATCAACACTACATAATCGATTAAAGACATATTCCAAAAATATTGTAAATAAAACTATATTATCTAGTGTGTTCATAAGAACTGAATACAAAATGCTATTTGGATATTAGGTTTTTGTCAGTTATTATTTCCCTCCGCAAACTGCTTTAATATTAAAACTTGGAAACTGAGTTGGTAATTATCTTATTTTCAGTTGCATTTACTATGTTATCTTATCGTATTTTTCTGCGCATAACCTTTCGCAAAATTATAAAATATACGATATATATTATTCAGGTACCTGCTTCCAACAATAACAGAAATGATAGATTATTATCTTAATGTTGCTCGTGTGAATAAAACAGTCAACACAACTTTCAAAATAAGCAAAGCTTCAAGGGAAAGAATATGAGTTTCCAAATAGACATCGCTGATTTATAGAAACTGCACAATAGAATATGAAACACAAATGGAATGTTTGGAGTAATAATCGCGTGATTGAAATACTTCAGCCTAGAAATGAAGGCATAATGGTAAACTTTACTAGCAAAACGTAGCTCTCCATAACATGGTCCTTCCTGCAGGCCACTTTAGTTTTTACTTTCGCTTGAGACATATGGTAAATTAGAAAATTTAATTTGAATATCAATTCGCAGTATTTATTTTCAAATGGCTTTAAATTGGCATTGAATCTTAAATGTAAAATAAAACGTAGGTGATATGAACATCATTACAATCATTTCAAGTGTTGTCTGTCAAATTTGTTAGTGCATCATTTATTAACTTATTATGGAAGTGATTCTTTTTTTAATGAACGCCAAATTTAAAATAATTTAAGTAATGCAAAGCATTGTAAATTTCGACATCAACAGAGCTGACATTTTACATTTCCATGCCTGTAGTTTCTCTTATTTCCATATATATATATATGTGTGTGTGTGTATAAATGTATGTACGTATTATTTAATAGAATCTATTTACTGTAGTTATCAATTAAGGCAGACATATTATGAAATGTGTTTTCTCTGTCATCATTCCATCTTGATTCTTAAAACTGAGAATTTCTGGAAGTGCATTTTCTTCGTGTTATCTGTAATGTTAGGTGTATAAATGTAATTAGCAATACGTAAACATGTAAATCGTTAATGTCATTATTATTTACCAAACTGATGTTTAAAATAGATAAATACAGCACAGTTTTTGTTCAAAAGAACATTGCATGTATTAATTGAAGGGAGGAAATTTCCCATATTATACATATCAGACATTTTAAGTATCAAAATATATCTTGGACGCATGCGCCACAATATTCGCAATGAATATTTAACATACAATAATCGATATGAAGGCACAAGTTGAGGAATTAAGAATTAATAATTAAGCCAAACTAGAGCAACACTGTAATTATCTAAACCACAACATGTAGCAAATTATTTAATGATAAAGATGAAATGAACGAAAAGTGTATTACTTGTACGAAATCTGACGCTAGTTTTAAATCGCTGTATATAAATCTCTTTAATTGACGCCAGACATGCTTGGAATTCACTTTCACTCTCCATTTTATATTTAGCTCGTTTCAATGATTAAGTTAAATGTACCACTACAAAACTTTTTAATTAGTGGTTGTATTAATCCGCAAGCAATACAAATAAACTGCCAATGCATACCACTCCGTGTTTTATAATTTAAAGTACATTAAGTGATTTAAATCGTGGATAATACAGTTAAGCATAACCAATCCCAAGCAAGACAAAGCCAAAATGGGTTTTTAAGTGATGCAATCCTTTGTGAGAATTAAAAAAGAATTGGAATACGCTATATTAGACTGAGAGTTTTATCTTGTCTGCGCACGTTGCAATGTATTCGCACTGTATAAGATATGTGCAGCGATTAAAATTGCTTATTTTATACATTCTGATTAATAAGTCTGATTTGGCCATGACACTGTTTCCACGTTTATTAAACATTAATTTTACAGCAACGCACCTCCACCCTATTATATATACATTTATTTGTTGAAGTTTAGTAATTGATATTAAAATTAATGTATCTTTTGTTCAGAACATTATTGGCAGTGTGTGATTTTGTTGCTAGTATCAACAGTCATATATCGTTTTTTTTAACAATCTTCATATTGCATATATGTATCCGCTTTTCATGGTTTACACCATTTCCATTATGTGAGCTCTTATATTTTGTCCGGTATAGATATAAACAAGGTGTTAGACTCAAGATCGTAAGATTGTAGTTTCGATTCCTGGACCGGGCGACGAATTGTGTTCTTGAACAAAACACGTCATTTCACGCTGCTCCGGTCAACTCTGCTGGTGGAAATGAGTGATCTTGCGACGGACCGACGTCTCGTACACGTTGGGAATATACACGCCATTAATACCGGGAAACCAGCCCTGATGCGCCTGGCATGGCTAGAGAAGGAAATATTTATTTTACTACTTATAAATATAGATATGTTGTAATTTTATATAGTTAGGCCCCGCACTCTATCAGTTTTCTAGTTATTCGCATTCTGCAAACAACATCAGTTCTAGATATATTCTTGATTTTCCACTCCAATATTTTGGTATTCTTTGATAATTAATATACTCTGTACCAGGAAATGCTTTCATAATTTTTGCTCGGAAATCTTTGGACAATAGTCTACTGCCGTGCTTTAGGTCTCATGCCTACATTTCTAAGCAGCTGTTGCGGTATTTTTCTGTCATCGGTACAACATTGCCTTTCTGATGCTCCACTCGTCTTCCCCAATATATTTTTTTTATTTTAATTTACTTTTTTTTATTTTGTATTCACTTGAAAACAATGCTTGTTTTATTTTTTCCTCCATACATTTAAGACATATTTGCACTGGGGTTTCTTTAATTATTCATTAATACAAGTCGTATTTCTAGTGGGCGTACTTTTAAATAATGTTCAGCTTTCAACAATCTCTTATCTGATTATATCTGTAAATATAAACCTCCTGTGTTACGAGGTGTGCCGTGTACATTGAATGCGGTCATCATTTAATTTTGTCACATTCAGTTTAATCATGCTCTATAACAATTGAGAGTATTAAAACATATTTCTAGGACAGCTAGAATATTGGTGCCTGTTAATATGTTTCTGCGTTAAGCAAAGTACTATGTATTAAACTAATGTGCCTATTGTTCCTTTTACTAATGTACTGTACCATATACTGTTATGGTGGGTAACATGATTTCATCATCGATTTCTAAGTATTGTTAGATTGAATTTGTTAAAATTCTCTTACATGTATTTCTTTATTTAGCACGATATTAATGTACGCAATTAATTATCCTCTCTTCAATGTCGCCTTGTCGTATCCTAATCAGAATCGCATATCAATTTCTTTTACAAATGCGTAGTGTCTGCAGTAATTTTTCTAACTGATTGTCTGCTGCGTTGTACGATGCCAGTTCATGTGTATACAGAAGATTGCTGAATATCCCAGTCAAGTGTATGTCATCATGTAGAGGTGTCAGAACATAATAGCGTAGGAAGAGCGAGGGGGAAAGAGGCGCAAGAAGGTGAAGGAGAGGGAATTACTTTTGACCAAATATACGTCTGGTATATTTTATATATCTGTAAATTACGTGCTACTTCACACATGACTAATGTCTCGATGTGAAATTTGCGTTAAGAATACCTTTAAAATCTATGTTACGTTCAATCTCTTCTTTCTAATTCAGCAGTCATGGTAGCTCTACTGATCAATGAATTACATTTAGAACGTTAGCAGTGTTAACGTTCTCTCTGAGCTATAAAAAGTTCAGTGATTATGTTTCTGCAGATTTTAGAGTCTGCGTTGTTTAATTTTGTCATATCATCATACTTTTTCACTCAGTCATCCTATTATATTTTCAACAATGCATAGTGCCAAATATTCAAACTTTGCCATCAGATTATAAGACATGATATTGCAACAGATCTTCAATATCCTCCCGAAGGACCTGACAGACCTACATGCAGTGGATGTACGTGTCTTCAAAACGAAAAACTATGAAGCAACACCGAATGATGGGGCTGCAGCATGGCCACAGCTCATGAGCTGAAACTAGTTCCCTCCACTTCAATTCATATGTGTATGTGTGCGTGTGTGTGTGTGTAAGTATGTATGCATATATATATATATATATATATATATGGCTGATAGTTAGCAAGGTGAGACACACATAAGAAAGAAGGAAACAAAGGACCACTGATGAGGTCACAGAAGTGTGACGAAAGAACTCTGGCCGAAATAAGATTAAGATTAAGATTAATGTAATATAAAGCTGAAAAAAAAAAAAATTAACACCAAATATACAGTGCGTGTGTTTTTATTGGCTAAACTGGCAATATGACCATCCCCAAGTACAACAACATATATATACATATATATATACACAAAATTTTGGAAAAAAGAACTTTATATTTATGCACTATTATTATCACGCTCGTTCGTTTCTCGAACTCACCAAGTTAAATTTTGTGAATGTACAGATTGTTCTTCTATATACAACAGGTGTTTTTTTTTTCGGGGGGGGGGTCTTGTTTTTGGGCTGAGATTCCATGACAATGTAGATGGATAGCTAGAAATATAGGTAGGTAGATAGGCTGATAGACAGACAGACAGACAAACAGATAGATAGATAAATAGATAAATAGAAGGAGAGAGAGAGTGAGAAGAGCGATTCCATTTCCTATTCACCATTCAGTCCTTCCAGCAAGCCACCTCATGATCCATGGCAGCACTACATCTTCCAGGCACTTCATATAGGCCTCATTGTTCAACCTGAGACATTGTGTGAACTTGAATGGAGGCATAACGTCGGCACCACTTGTCGAGTTTATACATAGAACACCTGACACACGTTAAACCTTTCCCATCTGTTTACATAACTTTAATATATGTATTGTTTCAACGTTGATTATCTCTCGTGTTTTTCTCTATATGTTCCCATATCAACATGTGTGTGTGTGTGTATGTGTGTGTGTGTGTATGTGTCTGTGTGTGTGCATGTATGTGTGTGTGTGTATGTGCATGCATGTGTATCACACATATTTAGACAGATACATATTCACAAATATGTGTGATTATGGATTTGAAAATGTGTTTAAAATAGTTAGATATTCCCTCCATATTACATACATATACGGTACAAATTTGTAAGCATGAAGGAATGTTATTGGCAAAAGTCCGGTCTTATAGGCAAGCATGCTAAATAAAATATCCATATTCTCTTGTAAATTATTTAGAAGCAGATGTGATATATTTGCTATTGAAAATAGTTATAGAATGCACATGTTTCTCTGATATCTAACCGTATAATATGGATACGACCGACACTCCACTAGTGATGCAGCGTTAACAGGTATTTTGTATTAACAGAAGAATATCTATAGCAAAATCCTCCATATTTTCCCTGTTCTGCTGTAATAAAATTGAGATATCGCCACAATATAATGATTTGTTATTAAAGCTCATATGATTCCATATCTACGTTTTCATATATAATAAATCTATTGGATAGAACAATGATTGAAGAAATGATATGCACGGCATTTTCACCATAAAAGTTGATATCCGTGCCATGAAATCCTTATGAGGTATTTCCTACATAAATATGGATGATATGGTACTGGCTATCAACATAGAGGCGGATACAGACCATGCATATGCATTAAAACCGGCATACATATACATATGAATGTATGTACATGCGTGTGAATATATTGTATATGCACATACATATGTTTCTATATATTTCTCCCTCTCTCTCGCTATATGTATACGTGTGTGTGTTAGTGTGGGTGTGCGTGTGTGTGTGTGTGTGTGTATGTGTGTGTGTATGTGTGTGTGTGTGTGTGTATTTTATGATTTTCTTCACTGCATTCGAGAAAAACAATCGACCAAATATAATAAATATTGAAGCAATTTCTCTGGGCTATGAAGCCATTCCCATTTACGTGTGATATCCCAAATGACAAAAACTACATACTCACACTTACCATGAGCACGCGCATACGTACATGTGAATACTCGCACGTTCATATGCATGCATCTATATACGCTTACGCGTGTGTGTGTGTGTGTGTGTGTGTGTGTGTG
>NC_068995.1:54509886-54513741 GCF_001194135.2 Octopus bimaculoides | reverse complement strand
TATATATATATAGTGAGTATTTACATGTGATATATATTTATCTACTGCTATCTTCTAAGCAAAGCTAAAATATTCTACTTACGTTTAAGATTCTCTTAGAGTTCTTCGTGAATTTTGAGAACCTTTTTTATTGGTATAAATGATATTTTTTTGTTGTTAAAACACCTTTCTTTTTGTATTTTTTAAACATTTGTTTCGTATATTTTTTTATACTCAGTACATTATTTGTTTACAATGATGATGTTCATTGCGAGATTATGTGCTCATTTTTTCAATGTTATTGTGTATTTATATTTTAGTGTTAAAGTTTCTCATTCTGTGGTTGCTTGTGTGATTGCGTCTTTGGTCAGAGTGCTTGTGCTGTAGTGGATGGGGTACGTGGTATTGACACAACCTAGCACAAATCATTTTGAAATCGCATAAATAGATATTTTCTCCATAGAAACTAAAGTAAATAACTTATAAAATCATGGGAGACAAAAGTTATAGAATACACAGATAATTAAGGAAATTTATGTCCCACGAATACTATTTGATTTGAAAGTAAAATACAATCACATTTATAAGAACTGCTATAAATTTATTTTGTTCTTCATATTATAAAATTCATTTTTTTAATTTTATGCTTAGTAGGCAATGAAAATATATTGTTCGGCAGACTTACAATATCATGTGCAACTGGAAAACAAACTGGAAACAATAAAAGTCAGAAGAATGAAATTTATTTTTAGCGATAATTTAAACAATATTAAAATAATAATGAATCGTAAGAACAAGCGTTTTGAAAACATCCTTTTTAGAATCTGTATTGTAACTTTTGGCAGTCTTTGTCTTACGTTTTACACAACGATGATCTTCAAAGCGCAACGCATGCAGTTGTCAATAGAACAAAAGAATAATCTTTTCTAAATCGAAAAGATTAATATAATCCCCAAAGAATGCCAGTGTACACGTAATCTCCTTATAGAAAAGAAGTTTCTAGCTAAGGCAAAATTTTCTTGAAAGTAGCTATGTAAACTACAGCTGCCTATAGGCAAGACAACTGTTAAGAATGCATGCCACCTAGTATAGAATTGTCAGCCCAATATTATTCTTAAATTTGAGAAATCGTGTCATTAGACATTGTTCTTGAATTCGATAAAATCACTGAAAATCGATAAAACTTAGTCTAATGCCAATGGCTATGGAATAGTAAAATCAATATATGTTATTTGTTCACTAAAATGTTGTAAAATGACAAAGGTTGCTCTATAATTTTAACAGAGGAGAATGAATAATTCACTTTCGCTTATTTAATGTTGCTATCATTTTTAACTGAATATATTAAAATTCATAACTAGTTATACAGGAAACAACAATTTTTAGTTTGCGTTTTATCGCTGCGAATTACACCAACACCTAATACTTGAGATTCTAAATAGGTAATGGAGAAAAAACTGGGAGAAACTTGTCGATGGAAATACTAAACTACTAAGAAAATTCTACCCACGTATTTTTTCTTAGCAAGATCGCATTATTGGGTGGTGCTCAAGGCATGTCTATTACATCTTACGTTATCATAAAGTTCAGTCTTGAACATCATGATTTGTGCTTGAAGGTGAAGCAAGGAAAGGCAATAACTCGTAGGCGTATATCCTTATTGAGAGCAATCTCCGGGGGTTTCCTGCACGTGGTGGTGGGGGGTTGTAACGAACATTATTCACAAAAAAATAATAATAATAAACAAGTGAAATTCGTTTCATGATCTTGGTGAAGTTGTATGAGGTTTTTCAGCGTCATGTATGCTGATAGATTAGCAATGAACACGACCGTAATGGAACAAGTTAGCTTGCAGAAATCATGAGGTTAATTATTTGGAATATCAAGAAGTTAGCAATTATTGCAGCCTAAAATGTTTCGATGGCTCGCAAGTAAACAAACGATATATCTCCTTATAGCAAAATCATTTTCGAGTATTGAATGATAAACACTTCTGTTTGACGTAAATAAGTATCTTCGTGTCAAATTATCCATGCATTTGAAGAATTAGATATGAATAGATTGTGTATTGAATGTACTATCTTCATTAATTTAATTACCCAACGCAAATACAATACACTTTTGATTATATGCGTCTAATTTTACAGTGTGATATCTTGTCTGATGAAGTTGTTATTTTTAACATCGATGTTTCAATTAAGCATGTTCATTCTTCATTTCGAGGGTATTTTACTTTCATCTCCTAATGAAAATGGTATCGTGTTTCAGAGGAGCTTGGTATTTGGCACTCGTCTTAATTGTTGTGTCTTTCGATTTTACAGAACGACGCAAAAAAATAAAAATATAAGAAACAAAGTTGAAAACTATCTCTCGTTTACAATGAGGAAGTCAGATTTTCATAAGTTTTAAGCAATTAGTTTTGTTGGGAGATCATTCCGACATACTCGATTGAAGATTTTCTCTTTTTGTAATGGACACAGTAAGAGAATCACTGACAATGGTTTAACGAAGTGGACATATAGTAATGGGTTCGAGTATTTGGAATATTGAAAATTAGAACAGCGTACTTATAAACAGGCTGAAATAATATTGTCATCGTTGTTTCATATAGAAAGAGACGATGTTATAAAATAGAACAGAGTAAAATATATCAATTATATGTATTTGAATTCAATGAAGAAAATTGCTGTCTATCTGTTAGTATTACATATATTGCCAGAAACTGTCAGTATACTAATGTCCAACTACATACCAAATACACTGCATTATCCAGATAGGATATTCTCTTTATTGCAAAAGGATTTCAATAGCTTACCGTAATCGTCGTGGTAGAAGTATTTCTGGTGTTTTTGTTCTCATACAAAACCGGTGTTACGAATCAAGAATAATAATTTAAAACTGCTGAAACGACTCGTATAGTTTAAGCCGATAAACTACTTTAATAAATTTATCATATTTCAGTATCACGTGTGGTGTTAATGCTAACGAATTCAATATGTACAATAATATCTATATATTGCGTTGAAACTAAATTAACTTTTAACGTTGTCTAGACTCTAACATATATAATGGTATATCGGTTAAATTTGAAATAATTTCCTGCCTTTACAACGAACGTACAAATATAAATCTCTGAGTAGAAGATCAAAGGAATAATAGAACGCGTAGAATGTGTTAGATTTCGAATAGTTGAAAGGTCTACTAATCAGTTTAGTATTATAGAAAGAGTTCTAGAATACCATTAACAATATATTTTAAAAGAGTTCAACATATTTTCTTCACCTCCCGCTACGATAGAGTTTCAATTGTAACAGTAAATAATACGTTCGTACCAGTAAGCAGTTAATAGTGTATACGCGATTACAATAAATGCAATTCTATAAATGTAAGTATATTTTATTAGCTGTTACTTCCACACAGGATGTTAGAAAATTAGTTCAAACTAGTTCATAGAATCTTCAACTGGACCATTGCTGACCGTGTGAGCTGCAAAATTTATTGGAGAATTGTTTCGGTTACAAGCTTGAGCAAATTTGTAAAAAATACTAATTCTTAAATTTCAAGTGGAAATCTGTTTCGAACGTTGTGTGTGACGATGTATACACATGTATATATAATTTTAAGAAATAATAAATTATGCATAAGCTACAGCCGTGAAGGCCATGTGTGGTATGCGATAGGTCATAGGGATACTTGGTCAATTGAAGTTTCGATTGCAAGTCATGTCATATTACATACACAGATATATGCAAACGACTATAGTGAAAAGAAGCAAAACGAAGAGCAGCAAATACTTAGTACACACCTATCCAATTACTCAGTGTATGTATATATATATATATATATATATATATATATATATATATATATATATAT
>NC_068995.1:54508820-54509614 GCF_001194135.2 Octopus bimaculoides | reverse complement strand
TATATATATATATATATATATATATACATTCGTACATACATAAAACATTTAGCAAAACCATTTTCCTGAATAAGTTGTCGACAGATGTTTGACTCTACAAGACAATTCACAAGAGACTAACTGGTTTTCCCTGTCGTTCAGCTTATCATATTTTAAGTATGTTTTTCACAATGCCTTTTTCTGGGTCGTATAGTGGTAGAAGCGTTTGTGAGGAATATTATATACCTAACTAGCATCTGTCATTTCTTATACAAGAATGCAACTTTTCGTTTGTGTGTCAAGCCGCTACGTAAGAAAAACAAATATAGACCTATATATCTGAGGCGGGGCGATGCGATCACTTAATAGAACTTGTAATCGGTATTATCGATTTAACAAAACCTTGAACGCGGTGGGGAAAGATAACAGCAGCTTCATGATTGGAAATCGTAAAATAATTATAACGCGATTTATTCATCTGAAATTGACTAAGCATATTTATGTTCAATTAATCAAGTAGTGAATGTAACTGAGTAATTGAAAGCAATGAAATATGCCAATACTAGAAGAATCAGTTGAATAAATAAATCTTGAGTGAGATCATACTTGAGAATCTTCCAGAATCCCTTATGTGTTTTGTTTGGTATATATCTACCTAAAGTCTTAACTAAACAAAAATCTTAAAGACACAAGATATAGCAATATACCAACCAATTTTCAAAACACTAACTAGGCATGCAGCCTATTATACATATATATTATATAGATAAATAGAGAGAGAGAAAGCGAGGGATGGGGAGCGAGAGACTATATAT
>NC_068995.1:54506799-54508720 GCF_001194135.2 Octopus bimaculoides | reverse complement strand
AGAGAGTGAGAGAGAGAGAGAGAGAGAGAGTGAGAGAGAGAGAGAGAAAGAGAATGTGTGTGTGTATGTGTGAAAACTAATAAAAAGTATGTAAAATTATAATGTTCAATAGCAAGAAGTATGGAAATTGGGTGACTCTACAGAATGGCTACTAAGAAGTTAAACTAAGCAATGTAAATAATAATTAGACCTCAAGCGTTATCTAAAATAGATATTTTATCTGGTGTTATGTAGGTTCATGTGCTTTATGTATCTATGAAGTAAATTCGACTAAAAATAGTAAATGAAGTAATTGACCACTATGCTAACGGAACAAAAAACATCTATATGTCAATGCTATAAGGTCACTATTGCCAAAATTAATTTTCTAGCATATATATATTATGCATCCACCATGGAGACTGATACTTGGAAAGAGGTGTGTATCTCCGATTGTTTAGTTCTTTGCAATAAGCTGACGCACTGATATCTATATTCTCTCTTGAGTTTTCTAAACTTTACAAGTCTGGTTTATTCTAAAAGAAAATGAAAGAATAATAAGTACTTAAAATATCATTGCACGCATTAGAATTAATAGGTGTACTGTTTGAAACTATTCAAATACGCAGCATTAATCTTGTCTAAATTTCAATTAATATATATCATTTTAAACGAATGTAATAAACAGGAGTAAATCAATCATCGTGTATCATATTAATATCAAAAGTAATTCAGCATTTACTTTTGAAGACAATATTTCGAGAAATCCACATGTATATACACATCTCGTAAAATTTCCAAGCAACGAGAATGCCTTTTATTTTAGTTTAGTTTACAAAAGTTTTGATGTTTCAGTCAATCAATACTCCTCCATTTGCTTCTGTCTACAACTGCATCGCTTAGGAAATAAACTAAAAGTTATATGTGGATAGGTGGGGTTTTTTAATACTACTGAAATTATTTCTGTGTCATTTAACATATCTTAGAACAACTGTCGCATTATGTCTGTAAATACTATCAGGAAACAATTGTCGGCAATAAGATTAAGGATTGTTCCTCAATCAATATACAGTTACTAACGCTTAATGTTCGAAATTTCAATTATTAAAGTACGTTAGACCATAATCTAAATCCGTCAACCATTATATTGTTATTGAGGCTAATGTCCTATATAAGATATCATTAAACCTCGAATAAAGGAATATCCTATTTATATCTTCATGTTGTTAACTTTAATTAGACTGAATGTGAATGCAATGAAAATCAGTATTGTTTTACAGAATTACTATTACCTATTAATATTATTGTGTTAATAAGAGCAAGAAATTAAGAAACATGTAAAATTTATAATAAAATATTAATATAGATATCCATAAATACAAGTGTGCACATATGTGTCTGTGTAGCTACTCAGTGTATACACACGCACACACAGGACATTTATAATGAAATAGTATTAGCTGTTTCTGAGATATTATGGATATCCCGTCTTCAGAGACGGTGTGAGAAAATATTTGAGTTCGAATTATAATGGAAAAGGAGGAGATAGGGAATATAGAGGGAATTAAGAGAATGGAAGTAAAAAATAAGATGTATAAAGATATTGTAGTTGCTGTTCCATTTTTCGAGGAAAATGGTGTATAGAATTGTAAAAAGTTCCCTGTACATGGTATGAATGTTCCAATAGCAGTTTATGTGTAGTCGTTTCGAAGTATGGAGCCGTGGAATCAGTGTTACTCCTCCGAAAGGGTTTTGTGGTGCGAATAAGAATTTGAAAATGTACTGGTAGTATCTGTAGATAGATGGGGGAATGAGAGATGTGTATGATTAAAAAGGGGATAAGGTTAAATTTTAAACAGGAAGAGAAAATGAGAGGAAGAAAGAAGGTATAATGACATGCACACTCTTTGAGTCTTCTAGATTCCAATACCTCTCATATATA
>NC_068995.1:54505414-54506505 GCF_001194135.2 Octopus bimaculoides | reverse complement strand
AGTAGTTTCTGTTCTTGGACCAGGCAATGAGTTGCATCTTCAGCAAAAATTCTTCATTTCACCTTTTCTCGTTTCAAGCAACTTAGTTTCCAAAAATGAATAATCGGGCGTCAGGCTTGCGTCCGTCCGGCGTGGAGAGGGAGATGTAGGCGAGAGAATTCTAGTAACTGGATATATATATATATATATATATATATATATGTGAATGTGTGTGTGTATTTATGCACATCCACCGATCTAACAATATATACACACACGCGCGTATATATGTGCGTGTGTGTGTAGTGTGTAATGCATACATGTGTTTGCATGTCTATTGATTTACATATGCATAATAGGCGTGTATTTGTTTATGTGTGTGTGCGTGTGTGCATGTGTGTGTATCTGCGTATGTATTTATGAATCGATAGTCGCTTTATATGATCATGCATTTATTTCTATAACTATGCTACTATCCATGTAGTTATATTTATGAGTGTACAAATAGTAATTATTCTGTCAACGACTTCATAGATAACAAATTGTTTAATCAATTTATAGATTTACTGTCTAAATCGAGATAACCAAAATGCCTTTACAACTGACAATTCCTGATATATTAGCAGACATGAGATGAGTCAATATAGTAATTACGAAATGAATGGAAAGGAAATCAGCAAAACTAAGACAATAGAATTAATTAAAATACGGTTGTATGTAGACATTCTTCTTAGTCAGCTAATTATTATTATCACACTTGGTATGCCTGTACAACAACAGTGTCTTCCTTGTATTTGTTGTTATTCGGGGCTTAGTAAAGCCCGATTAAACATCCCTACTTTTAAATTCATTCAAAATCTGACTACCCCTTACTTGTATGTCTAGCATATTTGATGTGCTAAAATGTTATTTAAAATACTACAGTCGTTGTGATTTTGATGTCGACGCTGACTCTAGAAGTGTTTGATATTGCTAACAGAGGCCCAATCTGTGCATTACTGATGATATTGTTGCTAATATTCCATTTCATATGTATTTACTGGGAAAAGGAAAAGGAAATCCTTTTCTGACGTATCATCAATTTTATGTGACTGTGCATATATATATATATA
>NC_068995.1:54500170-54505113 GCF_001194135.2 Octopus bimaculoides | reverse complement strand
TATATATATAAGCGAGGCGTGGCTGTGTGATGAGAAGCTTGCTACTCAACCACATGGTTCGAGGTTCAGTTCCGGGCAATTGTTTTCTACTATAACCTCGGGCCGACCAAGAGCTTTGGAGTGGATTTGGTAGACAGAAACTTCATTCCCTCGCTGTATACTCATCTATAAAAAGTGTCATGTCTTTTCGAAATAATACGAATTAATCGTATCTAGGAAGTTGTATTTAGTGAAAACAGTTTAAGATTCGTTCGTTTGTTGCTTCCATATAATACCAAATGCTTCCATTAGCAGAAAGGAACAAATTACTACTAACGTTTAGTCTGATACCACCTAACTGTATTGAATCTACGTACTCGCAGTCAGCAATGCACATTCACTCCTTATATCACTTGCTACTATGATACTCATTCATTAGTTTCATGTAATTCAATAGTATGTGTATCATTCGCGAACCGCAGCGGCTGTCGCTAACATGTGTCAGTATAAGTAGTAGTGGTTGTACGAGTATTGAAGAAGGAAACAATTACATTTAATAATCATAGAGGTTAAACTATGAAATCTCACAATGCAATTGACGACACATGAAAGGCAAATGAAAAAAGAAACATCAGCTTTGCACGTGTCACATTCTATAAAAAGGGTTCATTTGCTGCATTTGAAAGGATACAATTTAACTTCTGTGACACTAAGGGAATTTCTCATGGAGTAACGTTGACATTTGAAATATTTAGAAGTGGATCGATAGAACAGAAAATCTCAACAAAGGAATTACGGATTACGTTTTCCAGAAGCTGTTACTATGGGGACATGACAATTTCATTAGATTTTAAAACAGGAATGTCATTGAATTAATCTCCATTCGTACCTTTAGGTAAGCGAAGGTGTCAAGTGGCCTGTGACATCCAGTTGTATGAAATGAAAAAATAGAAATAAATTGATTCAACGTCATTGTTATTCGGACAAACTTCCTGTTCTGTGATATTAACAAGAGGAAGACTGTGATCCGTGGCATCAGGAACCACACTGTATGATTAGAAGACGACAGAAGATTGAGAGAAAAATAAAGCGCAAAACAAGATCAAACACATCGATAAAAATACACAGATCAAAACAAAATTAACAATTATTACGATAGTAATAGACTATAATTAGGAGAGTAATATTTAATAGCAAAAGCAGAATTAGTTATAAACACAAAATATTCTCCGACGCTAGAAAATATATAGATAAAGTTACTGTTGCTGACAGTGGTGGCAGTTGTATTGTTGTTGACGTTCTCATTTCTTTCAATTATGGCATTTGTTTTCTTGAAGGAAATTGAATTCCTGCTGATTTTGGAATTTTTGTTGAGAATAAACAGCAATGGCTTGACATTATCGAGATCAGGCTCAAGCAGAGTTCTTTACATAAACTTCTGCACGATAACAAAATAGTTTTTAATTATACAGAGCGTCAAATGTTTACACCACTACTAATTGCAACTGCATAGTGTGGTACATAATAGCTAAATTGGTTCACTCACCAGCGGAAGCTAAATGTCTCGATCACGGACACTACAAAGCGTACGTGACAAAATGTGAAAAGTCAAACTATAGTCCGGATGTTCGACTGTGTACCATCGCCTGAAATTATGGCACAGATTCTTATAAATAAACAAAAAATAATCGATTGAGAATGATAAAATATAACGTATATTAAAATTAATCTAAGAATGATGTGATTTTCTAAATTTAAGAACAATTTTATTAAATTTTACTTTGCTCAAAGTCGAAAATAATAATGTTTTCAAATTTTAGTTCAGTGTTAGCAGTGTTTGAAAGGAGGTGGAAATCCATTGCATTGAATCCAGTTTTTAATTGGTAGTAGCTTTACAGACGTCGGAATAATGAAACGCAAAATCGACTTCGTGGGAATATGAACACCCGACACAAAACGAGTGGAACGCTGCTGAGTATTTTGCACGGCATGCTAAATATTCTGCCAGCTGACTGTTTTAATGATAATGGCGTTGATAATAATATTGATAATAATAATAATAATAATAATAATAATAATAATAATAATAATAATAATAATAATAATAATAATAATAATAATTAATTTAATTCGTTTTATCAAAAATGTGTAAGGACAAAGACAGGACGAAGGTTATTATTATTATTATTATTAGTATTATTATTATTATTATTATTATTATTATTAATATTATTGTTGTTGTTGTTGCTATTATTAAGGTGGCGAGCTCGCAAAATCGTTAGCACGCTGGACGAAATACTTAGCGATATTTCGCCCGTCACTACTTCCTGAGTTCAATTTCCGCTGAGGTCAACTTTGCCTTTCATCATTTCGGCAAGGATAAAATAAGTACCAGTTGAACACTGCGGTTGATGTAGTCGAATCGTCTCTTTCTCCAAAATCGCTGCCCTTCTGGCAAAATTTGAAACTATTATTATTATTATTATGAAGGCAGCGAACTGAAAGAATCATTAAACCTTGCAGTATTTCGCCCGTCGCTACCTTCTGAATTCAAAATCCGCTGAGGTCGACTTTGCCTTTCCTTCTTCCGGAGTCGATGAAATAAATACAGGGGTCGCTGTCATCTACTTCTCCGTTCCCCGAAATTGCTGTTTGTATGCCAAAATTTGAAATCATTATTATTATTATCCACTTCGAGATTTTTCCGAAAAGAAAATAATAATTGAAAACTGTATAAGTAATGAGACTAGCATATTGACTCTGAACTGGCTAATTTAATTTTCTATTATTTTACATTTTATCTTTGTGTTAGCAAAAAAATGTTTGAAGAAGATTTTTCAATGTGTTAAAAAATTCAATACTGTCTCACTCTGAGCAGACAGAATTTGCAAGTTTAGCGAAGACGATTGTATCTATCAGAATTCTTATCGCGATAAATTTATTGTAACTTTTACTTTAATATTACAAACATGATGAATGATTATATTATTATATAAAGGGAAATCAATTAAATTTCAATGGAATAATTGTTGTAGTATTCCGGAATAAATTATCAATATTTGAAGAAACTAAGACAAAATCGCTATGATAGACGTGGTAATACTAAATATATTTAATGATTTGTACTGAAACCAAACTCAGTGAATAAGTCTGAATGACTTATACATCTGGATTATCTCATAATGAAAATGTCATAAAGTAACACAATTAATGTGTTGATAATTACGCTCGCTGCATTAGAAATAGTGATTTTAGTAACCCATCTGACAGGTATATACATATTAGACCTTCATTAAGAATATATAAACGGAAATAATTATCCGGCTATTAATTTAAAATCGATTAATGCGCATAATAATAACTCTATACATGTCTGCCTTCTTCTTTTGATATCATTCAATTCTCGCAAAATTCACACATATCGTCTCCCACACACGTACACACACGTGCACATGAGCATGCATGAGCATCTGTACATATTTGCATATATATGTATGTATGAATTTATACGTGTATGCATATACACACACACACACACACACATATATGTTTCTGCATGTGCGTATATATGTGTGTATATATGTACGTGTGAATGTATATATATATATATATAGATGTATATGTGAATATATCTATATGTATATAAATATTTATATATAAATGTATATGTGTATATATGTATATATATATATATATATATATATATATATGTGTGTGTGTGTGTGTGTGTGTGTGTGTCTGTGTGTGTGCATATATTTATATATATGTCTGTCTGTATTTATATATATGTCTGTGTATATATGTGCATGTGTATATGTGTGTGTGTGTATATATATATATATACATATATATGTATATATGATATTGACACGCTTTCGCATATACTCAGAGGCCCTAAATCATATACTATAATATACCCATGTCTGAGACAGAATTGAAGAAATATTTAAAAACTCTGCCTCAATAGAACACAAAGTAGATACCGATCAGTGGCTATCGACCGGGGTCCATACAGCTCTTGTTTTTCCGTATAAGATTTTGTTATTAATATATATTCTTCTTTTCTTTTACTTCTTTCTGCCATTTTGACCGCGGGGATGCAGGAACAAGGTCTTAAAGTGTTTTAATCGAACAAGTCGACCCCAGGATTTATTTTTGAGGCATAGTACCTTCAGTCTCGGTCACTTTTATCGAACCGCTGACTTACGGGGACGTAAACACACCGACACCAGCTTACATGATGACAGTGACAGACACAAATACCACACACACAGAATATTTGTGGGTGTCGGGCTTCTTTCAGTCTCCGTCAATCAAATCTACTCACAACATTTGCCCAATGTGTTTCATAGAGGGACTGAACCCGGAACCATGTGGTTGGGACGCAAGCTTCTTGACATGCAGCCACGTTTGCAATAAAGTCACTGACGTTCATATTTATTACATTTATACGTTTTGTTTTTAACCTGTACTCCTCGAAGTGCCTTCTAAGAATGAAGCTAGATAATGTGGTTTATGCAATGCTATCTCATATACACATGATGTTGGTATAAAAACACAAGGAATTTATATACGTGAAATTACCAATTTAAAACTATATAGGAATATGTTGAATCATACAAATTGATGTTTTAAATAATAACTACATATCAAGAACAATTTGAGTGAAAGAGAATATTATTATTTTATCTGTGAAGTAAAATTTAAATGCATATTGCCATTAATATTTAGATGTTCAATAATATATGTACATAAGAATATAAGAACATATAAGCATAACAATAGCAAAGTGGTTCCATGAGAGGGTATTAGTTTAACAGCTAAAGAAATGCTAATTATGCATCTACAAATATCAAATGACAAAGAACGAGTGTGCCAGAGAAATACAGGGATAAAAAAAGCACGTCTGCATCAGAGTGTATAGCGAAATATATATATATATATATATATATATATATATATAT
>NC_068995.1:54498796-54499819 GCF_001194135.2 Octopus bimaculoides | reverse complement strand
ATATATATATATATATATATACCCGCATACATATTTCAAACTCACACATACACGCGCGCGCGCACATGCGCGCGCGCATGCGCGCACGCGCACACGTATATACAAATGACTGCGTATATAATTTGTGTAGCTGAGTATGTAAATGTGTATATGTCCATGGTTGAACATATGTGAAAGATATCGATATTTTACATTTGAAGAAACAATTTATAAAACCGTAAATTGCTCCTGAAATAGTTTTAGTTTTTCTTCCTACTACTTACAAATCATGTAAGCTATACCTGATGCGAACAAAGCAAATTTCGTTTATAATAATTATTTATGATGTGAATCGTGCCTTGCAACATACCTATTTCTTTTGACGTCATGCCTTTACTGACGTTTAAAGCAAGATATTTCAATACAATCTATGATGATTGCAACAGGAATATTGAAGTTTGAGAATTAATAGCACACTTCTCAGGATTTCAGTTTGTATCACTTTAGTTTTTTTTTGTTTGTTTTTATATTTCCTTTGAACATATAATAAAATTTAATACAATATATTTCTACACAATATTTTCTTAATGTATGATTGATTACTCTAAAATATATTCCTATATAATGACGACAATTGATTACATTCGTGCGCTATAAAATAACTTCAGTTGAAATGTAAATATAACGATGGAAAAAAATCAATTCTGTTTAACCTATAGTGCTAATAAAGACTCAAATTTATTGCATCCACATTTAATACGAAAATAATTATCATTGTCCAAACTGTTTCACACATTCCAATCAAAGAGAATATATTTAAATTCTTGATTTTGACATATATAAAAGTACACGTGCGTTGACAGAGATGGTGGAGCACTCACACACACACCCACGCACACTCACCAATATATGTCTTCCACACTACCTTCCCTCACACGCACGCACTCTCTCTATCCATTACACACAAACACACATACACACACACACACACACACACACACACACACATATATATATATATATATATATATATATATATATATA
>NC_068995.1:54495806-54498419 GCF_001194135.2 Octopus bimaculoides | reverse complement strand
GTATATATATATATATATACATATATATATATATATATATATACACGACGGGCTTCTTTCAGGTTCCGTCTACCAAATTTACTCACAAGGCTTTGGTCGGCCCGAGGCTATAGTAGAACACACTTGCCGAAGATGTCATGCTCCCAGAATCATGTGGTTGGTAAGCAAGCTACTTACCACACAGTCACTCCTACGCATACATACATATATATAAATAGGTATGTGTTTTCACCTCACAGCCTCGTTTCTCTTCAGTCTGTCTGGCTAAACACAGCCATGTAATATAGACATGGGTTATTTATACATTGTATTGGATTTAATGGACACATCGGAAAAGTTGAGAAATTAAAGGATAATCTGTGGTAGAGCTAAGTGCTAACATTCAACATCCAAAACAATGCTAATGCAACTTCATTTCCAGACGTAAACATTTGGATTAAACAATAGATACGTTGAAGGCGATATATTACATCCATATACACAAAAGTGAGTTACAAATGCTCGTACCTACATGGAGAAATCAAACGTCCTTATAAAGATAAGAATGTTAGCGTCTTTTTCACAAAGGAATCACCATGTGAATAAATACTTATAGTAAGATCAACATTAAATATCAACTATTCAAAAAGAAAAGGAGATAAAAACTAGCGATAGATATTGGCAAACGTACAAAACAAATACATTAGAAAGTATTTCTACTAAAATTATACAATGTACTCAGAAATTATTCTGTGGGAAACAAATGTATGCCAAGTGTAAACAGAGATACAGTTAATCAAATATTTCATAAAACAAAACATTTATTATTTCATACAAAACCATAAATTGCCCGTAATATTGCTTTCTGTTCTAGGAAAAGGTCCCGAAATCTTTGGGGATGGGCCAGTCGACTAGATCGACCCAGGTATGCAACTGGTACTTAATTTATCGACACCGAAAGGATGAAAGGCAAAGTCGACCTCTGCGGAATTGGAACTCAGAACGTAAAGAAAGGGGAAATATCGCTTAGCGTTTCGCCCGGCGCCCTAAACATCCTGTAATATTATACTACAAGTATTTCGTCTGTCTACATGTACTGAGTGACTGCCGAGGCCGACCTTGCCTTTCATTCATTCGGAGTTGACAAATTAAGTACCAGTTGCATACCTGGGTAGATCTAATCGACTGGCTCCTCTTAAAAAATTTCGGGCCTTGTACCTAGAATAGAAAAGAATATTACGGGTATTTTATAGTTTTGTATGAGTAATAAATGTTCTGTTTTATGAAATTTTTGATTAAATATACCTCCGTTTACACTTGGAATACATTCGGGTGTCGACAAAACAAGCACCAGTTAAGCACTAGTGTCTATGTAATCGACTTACACCCTGCCTCTAAATTTCTGGCCTTGTGCCAAAATTTTCATTTATTATTGTACGACAAGAAAAATAAGATCAAACCATATTAACAACGCATCAGAAGAATACTAACTTAAAATTAAGCTAGCATTAACCCATGTCAATCAATAATTTGATTGTATGAAGTTGGATAGTTCATGATTCTCAATGTTATATTGTCCAGAAAATTACAACGTTCATTTGAACGCACATGATGCATTTGTAAGCAGGTCTTATTGCAACATATTGTGCCGCACAATCACAAAATAGCGCCAAGGGAGAAAATGCTAATAACGATATATACTCTGTCCAACTTTAAGACCAATATTCTACTTGGCTCTCCATAAAATAATTCCTCATATACTTGTATCTTTCCTGAAACAGATGCAATCGTGTGTCCACCTTCAGTTTGTGAAATGTTTTTAACTGTGCTTCGCAAAAGAGTCTTCATTCGAAACTTTCTTTTAGAAGAGTGAACAGCAGCAGGGCTGCAAATGTTTTATTAGCACAACTACTCTTTGTGACTGGTGTATACAACTTAACATACTTTATGAATTTTCTCATAACAACTTTGCATCGCGCCTAATCAAGAAAACATTATTTAGAAAGAAAACTGCCACAAATATATAATTAGCTCCAGAATTACATGAATATATTTCAAGTACGCTAGCTTGTCATAACTCTGTTTCTTCGAATGCTTAATTAGTAATATATGTAAATGAGTTACATTCAAGATTTCAAACCACCATTTAAACAACTGCTTCGTTAGATGAATGCGCGCCTTTGTTTTAAATTAAACAGGGAATATGTTATTGATATTTTAGTGACAAATATAGTGAAAAGAACTTATATAATGCAGTAATCATGTGATACTAAAAAAGATGAGTTTGAATTCCTTATGTAGTTACCTAAATATGAATAATGGTTACAGGCATATAAGCACAAATGCAAATAGGCACACACGTGTTCACATAGCGAAATAAGGAAATATATGATTGTTAATGCCTGGGTGTGAAAGAAGGTACATATTTCTTTTTAATCCACCTAGCAGCCGTATGATATTGTATCTCTCACCTTCCTTTCTTATGACTAATTAAACTAAAGCTGAAGTACTCGTCAAACGATGCGTGTGTTTATTGTCAGAACGATCGTCCCCGCATATAACATTTGTTTTCAAACCCGTTCTTACATGGCTATGTTGCAAAGCAGTCATGATACAATTTATATATATATATAT
>NC_068995.1:54494897-54495559 GCF_001194135.2 Octopus bimaculoides | reverse complement strand
ATATATATATATATATAGGCGCAGGAGTGGCTCTGTTGAAAGTAGTTTGCTAAACAACGACGTGGTTTCGGGTTCAGTCCCACTCCGAGGCACCTAGGGCAAGTGACTTCTACTCTAGCCTTGGCTGACCAAAACCTTGTGAGTGGATGTAGTGGATATAAATAGATAAGTAGGAAGCTAGCTAGCTAGATAGATAGATATATCCCTCTTTGGTATTGCCTATTGATGACGGCTAAGGAGCCAGAAACACATCTGGGTGTTCCACAGGGGATAGCACTGAACAGATGTGTGGTTTTTACACCGTTTTAGCAAAAGGAAGTTTGTATTCCTTTTCTCCTCGTTAACTGCAGTGAAGATGCCTTTAGAAGTTGAAATATGTCACAAGCATATTTTAAATAAGATAAAGTTTGCTAAGCCCAAACTTACTTGGCGCTGATACAGCTGAATTTTTTTCGACCTGGCGGTTTAATAGCAGAGATCAGTCGATGATGTTAAATGTCATTTAATTAAAGCTACGGGTTTAAGCCTGTCTAGTGTTAAAGGGTAGAAACGCGTGTGCGAATCCGACAGGGGACGACCCTGGACGGATATAAACATTTCTTTTGGCTAAATTCCATTCTTCTCTCAGCTGAAATGTTATTAATTTTAGATGTTTTTTTTTT
>NC_068995.1:54485307-54494694 GCF_001194135.2 Octopus bimaculoides | reverse complement strand
TGTGTGTGTGTGTGTGTGTGTGTGTGTGTGTGTGTGTGTGCGTGCGTGCGTGTGTGCTAGGTATATATATGTATGCATGAATGTGTATGTATGTATGTAATGGGTGTGCATGCACGTATGAATACACTTATATTCATACGCACATCTTTTAACCTCAGCCAAAGAAAATATTAAAATATTTGCCATCTTTTATTCATTTATTGCATATAATGAAACAAAACCAGATATTTAAGTAGAAAACCTTAATGTTAATCACAGAAAACTCATCTAAATAAGAATAATCAAATCTACTTTAGAGTGTATGCGATTTATTTATGTATCTGGAACTGGATTTCAATTAGCAAGATAAATTATTTGAAGTTCCGTCAGCAGATATCTCAAACAATGCATGAGTAGATATGTGAAAAGACGGACAATACGGGACCCGCAATGCATTGTATAAAGATGAATCTCATCCATACAAAATAATGATTTAAGTATTTTGATTAATTCCCCGATGTAAAATATGGAAATATAAAATGTCACTTCCTACACAAATACAACAATTGATTATATTAAAATTCCCAGGTGAAAAATAACAACAATTTTATTAGCATAATAGCATATAATCAAAGTGGAAACATCAATGAAATTTTAAGGACAAAAGCTATTAAAGCAGACTTGATATATCTGGGCAAAATAGTACACAGAACAAAATTGACACTTACTTCTTTCTCTGTGTGTCTATGTATATGTGTGTGTATGTGTGAGTGCGCGTTTGCGTTTGTTCGGGTATGTATGTGAGTTCTTTGTGTCTGTTATTTTCTTCTTTCATAATTGTATATGAAAGTTATATAGAAGTACATACGTGTGCGCACACACACACACACCACACATCACACAATACACACATATACATAGATGCATACACATATACATACATATATATATATATGTATATATATATATATATATATATATATATGCGTGTTTGTGTGTGCGTGAATGTATATATGTATATATAATATATAATATTTAATCAATCGATTTAGATGAAAAGATATGTAAAGCAGAACGATGCACACGCTTATTTATTTGTATGTATGTATGTGTATATGCATGTACACATACATAGCTTTATATGCTTGTGCATGTATACATATGTGCGTTTATACGTCAGTATATGTACTATGATCATGCACGTGTGTCTTTGCCCAAACATCAAAGAACGTTTGAAGTAATGAATGTGATATGGTTTATGAAAAAAAGGCAGAGACGCAAGAGAAGAAATTCACTTCAGATTAGTGCGGTTTCAGTTTTAGAGTCATGCATGGCATACTGGGGTGGAGGGAGAATTTGGGCAATGAATTATTCGTTGGAAGTGAAATCGGTTAAACGGGAAACAGGCAAGATTAGAGAATGCCATCGGAGACACTCTTAAACTTAAATAAAAAAGTAAAATCATACAGCCTATTTATACTTTATTAGTATAATACACGTTAATTCAATGAGTAGCTTGTTGAGGTGGACGAACTTGGTACAATATGATACGAAATTGACGATTGAGTACCTTCTCAGCATACATAAATACATAGTGCAGCCCTAGCTTCGGAATTCTAGTGTTTTCAAGATTGTGGACTCATGTCTTAGCCAGTGTTTACTCCGAGGTTCAATGTGACCCAGAGTAGTAGAACAGGGTATGGGTTACTTAGGGTATTGGTAAGTGAGAGCGAAGAAACTTTACTTGTTGTCTTTGAAACATACTTGTAGGAGGAAGTAACCGTAAAGTGCTGCTGATTTCTGTTTCTGGTCCTCCCAAGTTATGTTGTGCTGCTGGTGTTAGAGCGTTGCCCACTCAAAATAAATTCACTATTAAGAGTCTCTGACTCTCGATTCTAAGAAGTGTTCATCAATTGAACGCCCCAGCATATATGTGTGCGTGTGTGTGTGTGCGTGTACTTCCGTGCGCGTGTGTCTGTTTCGGTAAGTACGTATGTATGAATATTTGCTATCTTTTGTCGTTTACTCATTTCGTTCATTACACTGCGACTATGCTTGGTGCAACTCGAATAATTTTATCTGAATGAATCCACCCCGGAACTTATTTTTTAAAGCTTGGTACGTTTACCATCGACTCTCTTGACACGCACAAACACACACACACACACACACACACATTGTCTGGTTGCATATATATATAAGAGAGAGTGAGTGAAAGAGAAAGAGAGAGAGAGCGAAACAGAGAGAGAGTGAAACAGAGAGAGAGCGAAACAGAGAGAGAGCGAAACAGAGAGAGAGCGAAACAGAGAGAAAAATAATTATTGTGTGAATGTTTATATATACACACACACACACACACACGCACACTTACACAGCATGAAAGTTGATCCTACGTCATATATATAGACGTGCTAATGCTCAAATATACATACTCTAGCAGTGAACTTTTATTGACATGTTTCATCATAAGGAGAAAGTGAGAAAATTTCAAAACGAAAATGAATCTTATTAAGTAACACGATTACACATAGAATGCATCAATTTAATTTACGTGGGTCTATATCATCACCATTATACTACTTTATAAGTTATGGCAATATATCATTTTTATTTCTTTGAAAACCTGTGTATTTGAAATGAACCTATCTAATCACAATAGACTACTAATAGTTTCATATGTCATGACGATGAGGAGCTATGACGAATAGGTAAGGTCTTTATATAGATATCATTAAGAAATTCAAGTACACGTTTAAATACTTCGAATGTGTGTGTGCGTGCATGCGTATGTGCGTATGTGCGTGTGTGTATACATATATTATATCTTTGTGTGTATGTCTATGTATATATATATGTGTGTGTGTATGTGTGTGTATGTATGTATGGGTGTAGTCATGTGTGTGTATATGTGTCTATATGCATATAGATGTGTGTGTGTGTGTGTGTGTGTGTGTGTGTGTGTGCATGTCATCATATATATATATATGTCTGTGTCTATGCACGCAGTTATATGATGTATAAATTTATATCTTCTCCACTTGATAATTTTAAAAAGCAAAATATAATATTCCTGGATTGTTATCTAAAGCAATATTCTGTTTAATCGATCGTTGGGAAATATGAACTTATTTTAATATTTTACTTCGCTTAACACTTTATAAGACGTTTTCTTCGCATTTTGAGTGGAAAATATCGAATAACGTATTTTAAAAACTATCATTATAAATTATTAGTGAAACATTTCAACGGTATATATCAAATGTAATATTTATTGTTGTTTTTTTCTTTTACATTAAAAGATAAATGAGGTGCAAATGTAAAGATCCTTAAAATAAGTATACATCTTGTATATTTAATTTTACTGATATTTTTGTAACATTATTTCATTCGGAGATTTTTTTGCTTCAGAAATTGCCATTTATCAAAAATATCGACATGGCGTTTGATTCTCATGGAAACCATTTTTATAGGATATATATTTATATACTATCAAAATAAGCATGTAGTTTATATTTCTCATATATGAAAGAAATTCTGTATACATTATAGAGAGCATATACGAAGTATTAAGATCATGGCTGTCTATGATATTATATCATACGTGGTTTTCGATTTTAGATGAATTGTTGAAATAGTTAACAAAGAGAAATTATATATATATATATATATATATATATATATATATATATATATATATATATATGTGTGTGTGTGTGTGTGTGTATACATATGCATATATATATGTGTGTGTGTTCATGTGCGAGTGTGTTTATGCGTATGTGTGTGTGTGTGTGTGTGTGTGTGTGCATGTGTGTATGTGAATATATGCATGATTTTGTTCGCGTATGGGTGAGAAATGTGTAGTGTGAGCGTTGTACAGACAATCATTATCTAATGATCATTCTGATCAAAATGCTTAAGTTAATTTCCTCATCGGATTTAGATTGCCCAGAGGTAGTGGTATCAGCAAGAAAACTATACCACTTGAGTGAGAATTGACGTAGAAGAATCATACAATATGCTCGTAGCCTTGTCGGTTTCTCACGATTTTGGCGTTGAAGCCCCCAATTAGTAGAACCAAATCGTAACGAAGGGCCTCGTCCTAGGTGTTCTGTAGTTCGTCGTAAAAAGCGTCATTATCGGCTTCTACTCCGGTTTCGATGGGAGCATATGCCTGGATGACGGTGATCTTGGACAAATGCGTTTAGAATCTGGCGATGATGATCGGGAGTAAACGCTCTCTAGTAGGACCAAATTTGCTGCTCGAGTACTCGTCCCTTTCGAGATGCATTTACCCCTGCAAGGGTTTCTGACGAAATGACTCGCATGAATCAGTGTAGCAAGTACAAAACATCAATTCTGACACATTAATGGCATATCGATGAACGACTAGAGAATCGCAAAACTGTCTGTTTACTCAAAGATATTCCTTGTGCCAAAATTTACGAAGAAGCTGCTGAAGTTTAAGCATGTCATTATTGTGCAAGTTGGAGTACTCCGACTACAGCACCAGCCTTCTGATTTCCGTTCTTTATTCGAAGTTTATAATTCGCAAAACGTACATAAAAACGAGTATAAAATTCCAATGCCTATCGCATTTTGTAATGGTACAGTTTTATGATAGAAATTTATGTGTGCGTGTGTGTAGGTTTGTATGTATGTATGTATGTATGTATGTATGTATGTGTGTTTGTTCGCGCGCGCGTGTGTACATATATAATTAAAATATATGTGTATACCTGCATGTATATACAAGTGTTTACGTTTGAGCGCTTTTCTAAATGATTTTTCTCAAGTTCGTAGTTATTAATATGTTTAAGTTTGTAAACTTCTCGGGATTCTCGAATATTTTCATATAATTACAAAATATTAAAAGCATTAATATTTTAGTATGTCGATAGATTTTCCGTTAAATATATGTTTTATACAGTTTAATTTTAAATATCTTGGAAACTTTGACAGTATCAACAATATCTGTCATCTGTATGTACATTTCCTTACGGTAATTTAGATTTCAAACTATACCCAAATAGCAAAGCTAATAATATTTATAGCAAGTAACATGAGTTATTCCTACTGATTGAAATCTTTATAATGACAGTTAAACAAAGATGGTCCATATAAAATAATGCATTAAAAGCAATAAATTTACGCACAATACACACACACATATTTATACACGTGTCTGTGTGCGTGTGTGTGTATACATATAAATATATATATATATGTATGTATGTATGTACGTACGTACGTACGTGTGTATGTATGTATGTATGTATGAATGTATGTATGTATATGGATGTAAGGAAAAAATTGTCAACCTCAAAAATGCTTTTGAATTTTGTCGTTTTGAATGTGGTTAATATTATAAGAAGAAATATATTAAATTTCATACGCAGTGTAACCAGATATACTTTCAAACAGAAGTTTGTAACATATAATAATGAATATACACTATTATCTCCACTTTAATTAAATTATTGCTATCCTGTAGTAATAAAAGAAATATTATATTCTGTCAAATTTGAATGTGTAAAAGGAACTCTTAAATTATAGTCTTTTGTCTGTCGCAGTCCTGAATGTATTGAAATCAGAAATTAATGATTTCATTGTTAGGAAATCGGACCGGAATTTACGGAGGAAAACCAAAATTATAAAAATGAGTAAGAACAGTTATAATTGCAAAGTGAATGAAAGAGAAGAAGATGTAATATTTATCCTGATTTGCGGCACTATTTTGTACATATATGTGTTTGTGTTTGCGTACATGTATATAAAACACGGGGATATAATTTTTATCTTCCACTTGTTTCATGACTTTGGCCATGATGAAGCACTGCCTTGAAGTGTCTAGTCAAACAAATCAAGACAGTGTTAAATTATTCTATCGTTGACTTTAGCGGAGCAACCGCACTAAAGTGACGTCAACACCGGTTTCCAGGTGTAACCAAAGCACCCGATGAGTAAAACCTTCATTCTATGTTTTGCCCATTAGGTAAAGCGAACTGAGGAATGAAGTGTTAGATATTCCTGTTAAAATGTATATTCTAAGAGATTTAAAATATACCTTAGGGTACGTGACCGTCGACATTACTGTGAAACACATGTCTATAGTTATCCTTTCAAGACGATATGAACACACTGAAACTTGTACAATTCATTTTTCTTCCTTTTATGAACGAAGAAATGTGTTTAGGCAATCTCTGCTTCAATCCAGTAGCACAAGGACCTATGTAATTATTAGAAATGCCATTAGCCGTTGCTGTACACGTATGCCCCTCAATCGGAGAGAATTTGCTTTTATAGCTACAATAATGCTTATTGATATTGACCCTATGCTACTAGCAGAAATATGAAGTATTCTGTCCATATTTCACGTATTACCCTACGGGTATTATTAGTTGCGTGATATCTTAAATTGGAGGTGTTATTAAAATCATTACTCGCTTCATTTAATTGAATTGAGTGTGATATGGACCTAGTTATATCGTTTATACTTTCTTCCGTAGGCTCTCTTCTCTTTTAATTCCTACTGTTAGCTAAACAGGTGTTTATTATTCAGCTACATTCATCAATATTCTTTACATACATATATATATATATATATATATATATATAAAGTAAAATCTTACTGTGCCTACTGTGGACAAGGCTGCGTGACGTTCGGTTATAAATAAGCATACACACAGACAGACAGACAGACAGACGGACAGACAGACAGATAGATAGATAGATAGATAGATAGATAGATAGATAGATAGATAGATAGATAGACAGATGCGCGAACAGCCACATTCACACAAATCTACAAATGTGGAATAGGCTCTCGCACATTGACTTTAAATGCCAGCAATGAATGTGGCATTTTACGTTAATTTTTTTAATTTTTTTACTACATTTTGCATTCAGTGTAACTGTTTCAAAAAATGCACAAAGTATACATCAACATATTTATATTTTCAATAATTCTCCACGATCACATTTGGAAATTCTATGAATAAATGATGATGATGATGATGATGATATTTAGCTTGCAAGTTGTACTGTGGCGATGATATTATTGTATCGTATTACTATACCAAAATACACTTAGAGATTTCCTTTAAGTATTTCGTGTACAAATGCATCTCAGTTCAAATATATAATTACTTAAAAGCATTGAGTATGCCCTGAGGTCACTTAGATCAAAGCATGTTTTCAATGCGCCAATGTAGACATAATTTATAAACCCAGACAGCAATTATATCAGATATAATTAGAGTTAATTCCTCAGATATTCATTCACTGATTTTGTGCATAATTTTAGTGAATTATTTGACTGAGAAATTAGCAATGATTAGACATATTGATTGGGTGTTGAAGTTCATAGAAGTGTCATATGTAACTCTTTAGTATAGCAGCATGGGGTGATTAGAAATTTTCATTTAGACGCCATCATAAACATAATTCTAATGATCCTTCGGCGTAATGAGTATAAAACAAAACTCCGATCTTATAATAAATGTAATTGCTTTTAAATTTCAATTTACGTTACTAGCTGAAATGGATTACAAACAAATCCAAAAACCTAATCATTTTTCGTGGAACATAGATTTCAGTAATTAGAGGAAAATGTTGTTATTAGTTGTTTACGCAATGACTTCGAACATGTCAACATACACAATACATTAACGTGCAGTTAATGTAATCACTCGATCGTTTGCAAGAGCGAAATCTATCTAGTTATTAAACAAATAATGGCTTTATTACTCGGTATTACGTATCTTTTGCGTGGATATTAGAACATTAAAATGAATTAAATCTACGCATAATTTTTTATGGTATATTACCCACTTGAACAGTAATTCTACTTCTATTCTTATTTTAATTAAAACGCTCGAAACACTCATATATTAATTATCTAGAGTGTAACACATTAAAAATACATTAATGGATTATATCGCTAGAATCATCCTGATAGTATTAAGAGCTTGATATGCTAAAAAAATATTGGAAAATACTATTAACAGGATCAAATTAATATAGAGTATAATTGATATAGAATCATACTCTATATTAATGTGATCCTGTTAATAGTATTTTCCAATATTTTCTTAACATATTAAACTCTTAACACTATTTCCATGTGAAATATTTTCTTAGATTATATGTTGAATGATTTAGTTAAAAACAAGGAAGTATAACTTTGACGACAGATTTGAAGAGCCCCGAATGTTCACTTAACTCTAATTTCTCTAACTTAACGTCTTATACAAATTCCAAATACATTACGATATTGAATTGTGGTTAGTATGCATTATGATGGTACAACAGAAACGATGCTCCTCAAATATAAATGGGTGTGGTGTTCTTGTACTTGACTCTTTAAAACCCATTATTGAATACTAAATATTGGTTTCAAATTATTGCAGAGGCCAGCAATTTTGTAGAATGGGTAACTGGATTACTTCGACTCTAGTGCTCAAGTGGTACTTATTTTATCTACCCCGAAAGTTAGAAGGGCAAAGTTGACGTCATTGTAATTTGAAAGCAGGAGTGAATTGGACGAAATGCTGCTAAACATTCAGCCCGGCTTCCTAACAATTCTGTAGCTTTCTGCCTTATGGAATACTATAGTCATTCAATAATTATCTAGACTAATCTGTATGTATATTGTAAGCGTAAAATAAACAGTCATGTTTTAAAAGATATATTGATCTGCACTGTTATAGCAAAATAATCTAGCACAGCTTTACGAAAAGTTGAAAATCTTCCAGCATGTAAGCCAGTTTATACGCGCCAGCGTAGAATGGAGAAATACTAGCCAGTGGAGGCTGGAGAATTTCTGATGCCATAAATCTGCAGTGTGTCTGTTATTTAACATTATTTTGAGAGCTTGTAATTCTATAATTTTTTGTTTTGATAATTGTTACAATAATTCTCTCTCTTTCTTTTCTATTCCTTGTAGGCTGTCTGAAAATTCAGAAACAGACTGATTTTTTAGGCTTCATGCCACCAAACCTCACTTGCGTTTCAAAGCTCTCTATCAACTGAATTAAATAGTTAGAAACATTTTCAGTATTAACCAAACTGATGTAATTTCTTCAGCTTCCGTTTGGGGTTAAATTTCTCATTTATAAATATTTATTTCACATATTCTAAGATCTATACGCGTGGTTTCGAAATATATTCCATGAATTAATCGTACCATTAGATAACCAACCCCTTCTGAAGCACATGTAGCAGAGAATTTTCGGAATAAATGTTTTTTCGAAAATGTGTAATCAAAATACACAAATACAAACATAAACACACACACACGCGCGCATACACACACACACAAATACACACGCACACACACACGCACACACATATATATATGCACATAGGCGTATGTGTGTGTGTGTGCCTCTCTCTCTCTCTCTCTCT
>NC_068995.1:54473203-54485177 GCF_001194135.2 Octopus bimaculoides | reverse complement strand
ATATATATATATATATATATATATATATACTGGTATTATAATGCATTCAGAATAAATGCAATTTCTTTGAATATAAAAAGTAAGTAATTTTTAAGATTGTGAATATTCGATATGGAAAGAAGAGGATGAAGTGAAATAATTACATTTCCCCGCCGTCAACCACAACGTAATTCCCTACACTGTTGTTTATACTGATAAACATTAACTATATATATATACTCACTGGGATAGACAGCTTATTGCAGACTATTATTACTACAAAGAATAAAACTACGCACATACTAAATTCATGCTTGTGCAATGGCATCGTGCTTTTTCACATTTTGGCATGTAATTTCTCTTAGATTTCTTTCTTCTCAGTTCAAATTTCGCCGTCTCCACTTTTACATTTCATCTCGCCTGAATGAAATGCAAATACTATGGTGAACACACTTGACAGAGCACGTTCCCTTAAATATTCAAGGCTAGGCATAGTCCCTTTATTAGAAAGCATACATCGGTACATCCTCAAACATTTATATATATATATATATATATATATATATGCATACACACACACACACTCATATACATCTATATGTGTGTGTATTTGTGTGTGCGTGCCCGTGTATTCAACATATTACGCCTGATATATACGGGACATTTTATGAAATATATGATGTACATTAAGACGAACAATTCTAGGCATTTTCAAATCGTTTAATCACAACCCTTTCTTTTTAGGTGGGGGTGGGGTGGAACTGACTGCATAATAGTAATTATCTTATGTTGTTCAATCATGTGACACTTAAACTCATTTGCTGTTCCAGTCAAGAAAATCAGTTCGTTTCCGTTTGATTTTTGATTTTTACTCAAAAGCTTTCATTCTTACTATTTTCCATCGTTCAGAGTTGGGGAAGCAGCGTTTCTCATTGATTGTTTAAAAGTGAGTTTTTCCGAATCTGTCTTAGAAGTGAACCAACTAAAAATGGAATACAATACACTTTCTTGCTATTTGAAATGCATGGCAGCTGTCAAATTTTATCAATGTTGCTAATCAAAACTAACTCCATTTTTATATCCAATTCCTTTAATATGTCACTTGGTGTACCAATATTTATTCTATATTCTATGCTTCTTTCCTTTTATATATTCACTTCACTAACATAACATGATTGAAACGATTTTTGTAGCTTCGCATAGGAATCCAATTTTATGATGTAACTTTATACATCCATGGCTCCAGTTACGAGCCTCTCTTTACCGACAATAGCATATTATTTATCTACATTTATGTTACACAATACAGGCCACCCGTTGATGATCTCAGCATCACAATTTACTTTTGTATTATATCGGTATAAATGTTCTTATTGTTGTTTAGCCGTACCTGCTGCCCAGTATATATCAGTTTATGTACACGAAGCGTTTTAATCGTGTCTACCACGTATCTTGTACAATGCATTCAACTTTACTGAATTCAGTTTTCGCGATGGTAAGATTTTCTTTGGCGTACACCTCACCGAGAACATGAAAATGCCACTTCCACATATTGCTGACATTATGCGATAAGTAGTATGTATAATAGCATTAATTAAGGAGAAATATATTAAATATAATAAATTCTCTATTATTTCCTCAGTCATACCACGCGCTTAGATACCACGGAAAACGGATTTACGTACTTGGTTCTATGTTTAAACTCATGTACACGCTTTTTCAAATTAGATGTAAAATTGCCCAAGTTGCTTCGCTTCCATCTGTGTTTATCTTATTATTCATAATTAATGAGAACCGTGTATATTAAGTATTGTTCGAAACCATAATGCCAATAGAGAATATATAATAAATGTCAGCTAGGACAGAGTATTTCATTTTGAAACCTTAAAATACTACCAAGTAATGGTTTACAAGTCAATTTTATGTTTTAACTTTTGTTATAGTGAGATATTCTAATCTTTTCATTTTCAAGCGATAAAAATATACATTCGGGGCCAGAACTGTAAGTTGCATGGACATATTCCTATACGAAATGTAACATACATTGTTTGTTCTGAATTCTATACAAAATCAACAATTTATCACTTAAAAATAATAATTGCAATCTTCTAATTTACTTTTGTGTTTCATTATACTATTTTTTGTATTTTCCTTTTATTTGTCTGCTCGATTGTATGGAAACCATTTTAATAATAGAAAATGCTAATTATACTCTCCACCTCTCCCGATTGTGATGTTATGGTATATAGTATCCCTTAGTAATTTGTGGTCAGAAACATTAATTCGCAGGTGATAAAACAATAGAATATTCAATTATATCGGAGATCAGGTAATTGTTTACTACCTATATGAAATTCGTCAAAGAGGCAGTATACGCTATAATTAAAAAACCATTTGAGGAAAATGGTTTACGATGGAAATGTATATATAATTTCAGCGCCATTTAGAATATAGAAAAAAGACCATTAAACTTCACAGAAGTAGAAGAGGCTAGCTATTTTAAGGCATTGCATAATCCTAAATTGAAGATCCAGGTGAAATTTAAGTTACATTTAATCTTCAATGATCAATAATACATGTATTTACTGTATGAGTGAAGGAGATATAAGATCGGCGGACAGATTATCCGAAACTGATTCAAATCACTTATCTTATTCCAATTACACACCTTGCATGCAATTGATCACGGTACATAATCATGATAATAATAGGTGGCAGCAGATATACATTCTGTTCATACACTATCTGAAAAAAATAGAAGAGAAAAACAATGGTCTTCATGCTTCTTCTGGAAGAATATGATCTTAAGTAATGTTTATTTATTCCAATATACTGTAATTGAAAAGGCTGTGAGCTGACACATTTAAAACAATATATTGAATACAAAAGAAATAATTTTATAGCAGGAAGGCAAATATATAAATTGGCCTTTAATATTTTACATTGGAGGTGCTACAATCTAAATAGTTAAATATAAGGCTATTTTATTTTATAATGTTAAGTTTTGACAGATTTATCATTCGTGTTCTAGAATATGCATATCTTTATCTTTTCCTGGAAACTTAATCGAAATATTTCTGAATATTTATTGCATGGGAAATTGCAAGGTAATTTAAAAAAGGAAATATATATGAAATGCCCACGAAAAGAAGAATATATAATGAAAATAAAATGTAGCACGTGAAAGGAAGTAAGTGTCAGTAAACATAGATGCGTCATTGGAAACTCCGTGCAACATATAAAACCATTTACATTCTACTGAGAAAAGAAATGTGTTATCTATAGAACCCAAAATTGATTGGAGTGTTTTCTACAGTTTTCAAATGAGAGATAAACGGAAAGCTGTCATCCATGGCATTAAAGATATGCAAAATAACAATAAATTTCATTTTTAATCTAAATATAAACACGTTTTAACATTTTTTTCTCGATCAGGCTCTTTATATTTGCCTATGTATGTCAATGGAAACATATTCCATTTTGTTGATTTGTTATTCTTTTGAATACAGCCTTCAAGCTAAATATACATATGACTGCAAATCATATAACAACTCCAATTTCAAAACATAACTTTATGATATCCAACATCATCTAGAATAAACAAATATTTACATAAGAAAATAATGATTCTTATTTACTAATTGGAATATGTTATACGTTGTCGTTTGTTTCAATGTTTTCGATATTTGAAACTTTCAGCAGTCTGTAAAAATCATGACAAAAATAAAAACAGTAGTAAAATTTTGTTTAAATTCTAACAGGATGATAATAATATTCCTATACAACGTACCACCATAGATTAAAAAAAAAAAAACAAGCAAACATAACTTTCCAATACCTTTCATCGATCGCATTTTTTTCTTATTTTTTGTATTATTTAGTATTCATATACTTCTGATTTTTCTCTCCACTGTCAATGAAATCATATTATATTCTGTTTTCTAACAACATATCGTGCTTCTTGGCGATTGAGATCTTTTTAGTCATTCGACATTACTATTATTATTATTATTATTATTATTATTATTATTATTATTATTATTATTATTATTATTACGCTGGGCAAACTGCTTAGCACCATTTCGCCCGTTTTTTTTCGGTCAGAGTTCAAATTCGACCGTAGTCTTTGCTCCTTTCGGGTTCGATCGTTTATGCTCTAGGGTCGGTGTAATCGACTTACCCCAAAATTTTAGTAGTAGTAGTAGTAGTAGTTGTTGTTGTTGTTGTTGTTGTTGTAGTATTAGTAGTAGTGCTCATCGGCATCTATCTTTTCGCATTCCTTCTTTATTATTCGTGGGTCAAAGAGGCATTCAACATCAACACTATAATATATGTGGTGCATCTCATTCAGCACCACTAGTTTCGGTCTGTTATACTTTAGCACCTGATCTGTTTGGATTGGGAAATCAGAGAGGGTTTTGCTAGAAGTAGTAGTAGTTGCTAAGGATTAGTCCTTTATCATCTGCATTTTACGGCGCAGCACAGCGGCGTTCTGAATGCCTTTCGTGTGGCGAGTCGCTTTCCAAACCGTTTGCATTTGGTATACTACGGGATGTACTTCACGTCATAAGTATGCTTCACATAACTGTGTTCTTTACATGTATTATAGACATATACGCCTTTTGGTTTACGCTCCCCTATATCATCTCTAATTATTCCAATGACAGATTTCAATTACTTCTAATTTCAATATTCTGATCGTCTCTATTACAAAATATTTTGAATTGGACAATTTCTCCGTTTTATAGACATACATTATCAGCTGTCATGGTGTATATTGCTATAAGGATGTTTTTAATTCTTCAGTTTTCGTTCACAATTCTATCTAGTCTATGTTTTATCTCAATGTTATATGGATTGATACACCAGTGTTCTCTTTATCATTGTCGAAACTTCATTTTTACACCATATTTTCATTTCATCTAATTCCTTTCTGTATTTCATCATGCTGCTATATTTTATAATGTAGGCAATCACGCAACACCTTTATATCTCCATATCTAACATACATTAAGTTTCATATTAAGCAAGTCGCTTTATTTTTCCTCTCACCACTATATTCAATTCTATTTACATTGATATTTTATCTACAATAATCCTAGTAAAAAAATCCAGAAACTGCATTTATTACATTTCAGTTGCTATTTAATCGTAAAAACGCCTTCTCCCAAAATCAATAATTACACAAAATATAACTAAAATAGATGCATTTAATAGGAGAGCAGCTACTGCATAAAGTTTATTTACTTCACATATAACTGAACTATTTTTGATGGAAAAACATGATTTTATATTCTAATTACATATACCGAATCAATGTTAAACATCGATCTGGTATCAGTTTTATTGAGGCCCAAACCGAATGTCAACTCTGGGTCAATATTAATTGTGAATTCGACTTCAGTAACTTAAAGAAGCTGAATTGACTGCAAAAGGGAGTAATGCCTTTTGTGGAGATATTTTCAGTTTGTTATTGTTAAATGAATTCAACAACTCTCACTCATATCATGATTGTGTTATTTCCTATGCATTCCGTCCATATATTTCGAAATGAAGGTTACTACTATATGTCTTTCACCTATGACCTTCTTTGAAATTTTTATATCAGAAAACGGAATAGTTTATATGAATTTTCAACATATTTTCTCTCTCTCTCTGTCTCGCTCTCTCTTTATTTCTCTCTCTCTGTATTTCTCTCTCTCTCTCTCTCTCTCTCTCTCTCTCTCTCTCTCTCTCTCTCTCTCTCTCTCTCTCTCTCTCTCTCTCTCTCTCTCTCTCTCTCTCTCTCTCTCTCTCCCTGTCTCTCTCTCTCTCTCTCTACCTCTTCTTTATGCAAGAATTATTCTGTAAAGAAATGAGTTTATGTTTGAAAGTAAGCTGACCCAGTATAATAGTATACTAACAATAAAATTAAAAAGATCAATTCCTAACCGAAAATATCATAATAAAGCAAGAACAGTAAACCGAAAGTACATTTGAATAAGTTTGAGCATCTCGTCCGAACAATTAATGATTTATGAACAAACAAATCTCGCAATTCCAAAGTTCTTAAAATTCTATTCATATGTTCTTCTTCCCTAAACAAACTCACAGAAATGCACAAGTTACCCTCTTCGTAACAGCGTATATAATTTCTTACTTTACATATAAAAGACTTCTAAATACTGATATATTCTTTAGATTGTGTTTATTTTCTTAACGTCTTCAAACAAGATTAACGTTGCCAATTATTAATTGTTAATATCAACTTGCTCATGTCAAAAATTCATTGAATTCATATACACTTTTATGGGCTATAGTTGAGCGAATTCAGATAAAAAAAAACCATCTCAGATAAAGGTATTTTAAAAAGTCCAAAATGTGAAGTAGATAATAAGTGAAAGATAATATTTTACTCAAAGTCTCCTCCATCAGTTACAACCACATCCTCAAGATGGCTCCTGAACCCGGCGCATGCTCCCCCTCTCTCTCTCTCTCTCTCTCTCTCTCCGTTCCTGAAAAGACCTTCAAATATCTCCTTGACAATTTCAAACATCTTGCAATCTCATGTAAACCAGAAACACAAACGATCGAGTAGAATTTTATCAAACATACAAACCATAAAGGAGTGTGAATAGAAATGAATAAGCTTGGAATTTTTGCTCATCGAATTTGGAAGAAAGACAACAGACATTAAATCACATGCTCAAAGTGTTTATTTGCTACGCCACTGAAAATAAGCGCCTGTTGACCTAGTATGTGCCTTGTACATGCTTTCTTACCAGAAAAAATTGGAAGCAGAAGATCAGGCAACAATAGAACCATCAGCGCCAACAAAATGTTTTCAGTCTTCTAAGTAGAGCTATTCGGCGCATAGCTGCTAGTATGGTCCAAAGTCTTGTCTTATCCACATTTGCAGTAGATTACGGTCAAGAATAGGAAATAATTTTCCTAGTAATACCAAAGCATCGATTTGCAACATTAAGCAGGAAATGAAAGCTTAAAGTGGATTACAATGCTGCGCAGAAATCAGGAAGAAGACACATTTTATTAAATTAACGATATTGTTTTGTCACTCCCTTTGCATTTGTTTTGCTTAATATCTTAACAAAGAGTGTATGATGATCATGATGATGTGGATGAAAGTGGTGATGGTAATGATGATGAGGACGATGATTATGCGTGTGAGAGTGTCGGCGGTAATGATTATGTTAATAATGCAGATGATGATGTTGATGGTGACAGTATTCTAATAAGTGTAAGAAAATGAGGAAAGAGATGAATGAAAAAGAGATGAAAGAAACAAATAGAATATACGTAAAATATTAACTAATATTTGATTTCTATGGGATTTTACAGTGCAGCGAGAATACAATAGATTTACAAAGTTTGTTAGTTTACCGAAAACATAATATTCTATAGTCCCTCCGGCTGATTCGATGACAGATATTCAAAGAATTCACTGAAGAGATTGATACAATACACAATAGCATAATAGAATTAGATCCTTCGCATTTTCTATTTGTAAACAAGAAACTATTTGTTTTAGTGCAAATATTTCTCAGCCAGCGATTACCAAAAAAAAAAAAAAATTATAAAAAGTAAAATAATAATATTAAAAAAATAGAAACAAAAAAAGACGTATAATTATATTATATACTTCTCGTATGAAAGCGATATGTGCAGATCATCAAAGATATTCTAAAATGATTAGAAAAAAAGAAGTTGGCAGTTTAAAAATTAAAATTTAACAATGAGACGCACACTTGATTTTTCTGAACGTATACATCTCTTGGATCTCAATTGCTCGAAGGTATAACGAAAATTATATATTTAGATTCCGTAATCTATTATTATCATTATTATTATTATAGACATCACACAGTATACAATGTCGTGAGGTTGTTGATTGAAGATATTCTTTATACCGGGGGTTTGTACTGTTTGTCAAGTCGCAACAAGGAACTCTGACAAACACTATTTTACTCAATATGCGTTCAGATACAAGTAATGCCGACTTTTGCAATATATCTAGATTGTAGGGTATCTCAAAGGTTTACAGATGTTTGTTTTTTCTGATTGGGTGGTATTGAACCCAATGCCCCGATGACAATAGGGATAACCTTTATGTTTGACTCGTAGCTGCCACATCGTGCCGATCTCAATTCGCAGGTCTCCATATTATTATTATTATTATTATTATTATTATTATTATTATTATTATTATTATTATTATTATTATTATTATTATTATTATTGCCTTTGCACAGCTTCTAACGCTGGAGATGTACTAAAGTGTCAGCTGTTCACTACCAGTGAACTAAGGTAATACCTCTTATTTTGCGGGCACCTTCCGGAGTATTCCTTACATAACTGGTTAAAAAAAGAACTCATTGGCGATCTTTTTCATAAATAAATAACAATGACGTAATGTAGGATAGCAATGACAAACATGTTTACAACAGAGCTTCTAGATCAGAATGGGGCTAGAAATAATCCTATTTCACCGCATATCGTGCTGTCACTTTATTGGTAGCTGCAATTCGACCGTTCAGTGCCGGCAATCTGCTCCAATCGGTTTCCTGACTATTAAGTATACATATTTTATCCACAGTTCCCTCATATGCCACCTTTTCTATCTTTAGTAAGGAGTCTCTCCCATTCAATAACATTTGAATCCATGTGAATTTTCATTTCAATTTCAAATATATATCACTGATTAACTTGACCTGAACATTAAAACTTACTGGAATTATTTAGGATATCACTGTAATCTTACTGAAACCACATAGTGAACTCGAGTGACAGGTAAATAATCCAGAGCAGACTAGAAAGCTAACATCTTATTGCCAACATCAATAGATATATCAAGTGTATAGTGATGAAAAATTATATCTAACAACTTGTGGCTTTTAATTATATTTAATAATTATCATGAATTGAAATGTAGTGGAAATATATCATTTTTCCATCGTACCCTTCTTGTAAAAAAAAAAAAAACTTTATTATATGGTATGAGAACATCTTTTCAACAGATCTCGTAAAAATGAAAATAAAAAATTCCGAGATATTTATTTTCAAACTATTTTATTAATTACTTGATGAACATCCTTATCTATTAGTTTTTGACTTCTGCATTTGAAATTGAAATTATTTGCAACATCATTTCATTATATTTTCATACAGTAATGAATGGAAAATATTGCGATAAAGTCTTAATGAGCAAATGTAAAATAGACCAAATATTTTGTAATATTAACTACTTTTATATACTGTTTCATTGATAAATTTTAATATCACAGTGTTATGCTAGAACGTAAATAAAAAGAAAAATAGTAATAACTCAAGCATTTAGATACCCACCACGCAGTACACTTGTCACTCAAACTTATGTCATCCTCGGTGCATTCAACAGTCCTTTCTCTCTTCAAACTAGTATGACAAATTCCTCATTTCCAAACCATTTGCTATATGAAATATATTACTTAAATCTGTAGTTCTTGAATGTATTTACCTACAATATTTTCATCACAATATTAACGGGATTGATCTGGCCAGTCTCTAAGGTTCTTCAAGGCTCAAGGACTCTACACTTCCATCAGACTCTTATAATAAACAGAAACACATACACATATGCATACGACATGTACATATGATCACATTCATACACACACAAACACACACATATATATAGATACATGTGTATATTTACATATACATTAACCTATTTAAACGCATCATATACATATATGCACGCATACATGCAAACATATATATACATATATATATACATATTGTTGCAGTCTGTGTGTAAAGCACTATCGATGCAGCAAAATCGTATTTATCGGATGCTGAAATATGTATCTAATTTTCTAAGAGAATATATAACATAAATCATCTTGTTCTATTCTACATCAATTAATTGCTAGCAAGTCCTCGGACTAATTAAAAAAGATTTAATTGCAAAATTGATCAAACGAATTACATTTTGGCGTATCGAAACAAAACATTTCATTAAATATCAATTATGCTGTTGCATGTGTCTCCACCTTACCTCATACACTATCAGGTTCCTTAAACTTAAAGGCTTAATGTCAATTATTAATTTCAAACGTGTGTGCTTGTTATTAAATGTAGTAACTGCACCGTACAAAATCCCTGCATAAATTCAGTCATTTATTTTCCAATTTAAAATTTGCTAATGGTTCAAAAATTAACTGAATAGAGAAATTAGAAAATTTTAATAACAGTTTTCGTACATTTAGCTTAAGGTTTAAAAAGATTATGCTGCTCATAACACATGAGAAACTTTCGTGGTTGCAGCTCTATATTCCAAACACCCAAATATTTCTAACTTTTGTTATATTCTCATAAACAGAATGTTTTGTCTTATTTTTATATTCTTCTACTTCTTTGAGTCGTTGGGATGAAGTCATGCTGAGTAACCTCATTGATGGCTTTGGATTATCAAATCGCCTTTAATACTTTATGTCTGGCATATATTTTATCCATCACGTTTTCAGATCTACTACATTAAAGCAATATAAAGGAATCAATCCAGTCTGCAAAGAGGTGGCTTTCGAAATACAAACAGGAAACCACACACCATGTTGTAAAAATATGCATACCTCATATACATACGTACACACACACATAAATTCATAAATAGATATATACATATATATACATATGTATATATATATATATACAGATATATACACCCACGCATATATTGAGAACCTCTGCATAATTTATATTCATCTCATGCTGCCAAAAATTAATTATTAATGTGTTAATAGATTACAACTATTCTATCGACTGCATCTTTCGTACGCGAACGTACGATTATGTGCAAGTAGATGAAGCTACAAAGGACATTTTCCTTAGTCTAATAAAGCGGAAAAGGGAGAGTATATATATGTTAGTAGTGTTAGCCCAACCAGACATCGATGCTGTTCTTTGAAAATTTGTAACACCACAAAGAGATAGTCACTTCTGTTTCTGCAACTAATTCTCGCCCAAACATAACCTAGTTAAAATACCCTATTATACTTACGTTTACAAAGTAGTTGTTCTTTTCTTTTGGAGAGAGATTTGAAAGAGTGAGATGCAATTTCGAATAAAGGTTGATGATATTTATAGGTTACTTTTGTCAGACAAATGATGCGTCAGATATATTGTTATATTAGTTTCCATTGACCATTGGAACAGAAGTCAAGTATTGGTTATACAGAAATACATAAGTTTCTGGGAATTTCTTTTAGCTGAAATTTCTACTCCACTGATACCATTCCAAATAATATTACCGAAATTTAATATTATTGGACTAGGAGAAGTAAAACAACTTTGAGTTTTATGAGCTTGTGTAACGAAAAAATAATCTCCTAGTGATTCAAATTCTTAATTCGGTATTTAACCACCGATTAATGTCAATTCATTCTCATTGCTAATGCTATTTAGAGAGGGATTAAATCGCAACATGCTTCCTCTTGTTTGATATTTGGTTTTGTATTATATCGACAAACAAAGTGACCATACAATGATTCTCCTTCGTAGACATATGATTAATCTGCTTAGGAATATTCTGCATGTTATGTAATCACACTGCTTTTCCGTTATTTTACATTTTCGAAGAAATCAATATTGTAAAATCTGACATAAATAGGAAGTTTTACATCTTGACAGTACAATGTAGTAAGTGATTCAGTAAGACTTGTCTATAAAATCAAACATTTCTTCGACTACATAAATGGAAAATAATATTTATCATTCAAGCACGCCATCTTTCTTTGCTTGAAGATTTTCTCATCAGGTAAACTTGAATTATTTGAACAATGCATATTTCCATGAGTTTTACAAATCTCTTTAAAATCCAAAATATTTAAAATCCTCTAAAATCTATTTTAAGGGGTTTTTTTACGACCTTTTGTTTTATTTCTTCTCATTTACCAATCCGTAATTATTATTGCAGTATTTTACCTGTTATAGAGAGATAATGATTCTTTGTTCTCTCTCT
>NC_068995.1:54471938-54473035 GCF_001194135.2 Octopus bimaculoides | reverse complement strand
ATACATATATATATATATATATATTTAACAAACCAACATGCTATATTAAATAGTTCAAAGTTTACAAATTTACCAAGAAATGTTGTTTAAATAGATTTCATAAAATTCAGAAAGGAAATGGAACAAATTTAAACGATCTAATATTGGTACTCGAGAGTAAAATTCATGAATAAGTATTGGCAAAAATATAATAGACTTTATTCGACAACTATGATTATGATACACATTCATAGTAAAATGAATTGAAACATTTGGAAAAGTCAACGAAATATTTAAACAAAATATAGATATTTTTTAGGCATAAAATTTGTATGACACGCAGTTCAAGGAAATGTAAATGGGAGTAAGCCAACTGACATGTCCACTGAGTGTTGATAAACATATTTGCAGCGAGCAGTTTTGTAAAGATGTCTCATATATATTAGCCATAAATTAATGTTCTTGTAATCGTTCAATTTTAAAAAACCTCAGAATATTTCTACAGCAAACTTGATGAAATAAGATAGCCTGCAATATTATTGGGAGTATAGGAACAGCGTTCAATATATATCAAACAACTACGTTTATTACATCACAAACAAAAATCCACCGTCGGTAACTTTCCCAAAGCACACATGTTCATACATATACTACTGAAACACACACACATACAAACACTCACATTCATACTCTTACACGCATATACAGGCACATACACATATATATATATGAATATATGCATACACATACGCACACGTATGCACACATAGATATGAGAGAAAGCTTCTTGAGAATAAATACTGCACTAATGGGTGTGTGTTTGTGTGTGTGTGTGTTTGTGTGTCTGTGAGTGTTTATGTGTGTGTGTGTGTGTTTGTGTGTGTGTGAGTGAGTAACTGACTGTGTGTGAGTCACGTTGCGAGCTATTTATTTTATCCAATTCTCTGAAACAAAATACCTCACTTTAGCTTTATTTTCGTAACGGTTGTGGATTGAATTAGATAAACTAAGAAACCGCTGTTGTTAGTCGCCTTTATCTGCTGCATCATTTACTCTTATCTTTTATTCCATATTTCTTGCAATTACCCTGTCACATACGCTCTCTCTGTCTGTATATA
>NC_068995.1:54470924-54471780 GCF_001194135.2 Octopus bimaculoides | reverse complement strand
TATATATATATATATATATATATATATATATATATATATATATCGATAACATAATTATTAGCTGTAAAGTATGTGCAGGGATCGATGCAGTTTATGATAGCCTAAAATGTGGTGACCCAGCAAAGCCACAATTCAATAAGAACACTGACTAAATAAAAGTAAGAATACTGCATATACTTATATATGTGCATATATATATATATATATATATATATACAGAGAGTGAGAGAGAGCGAAAAGGTGTCTTTATGTGCGTATGTGTAAACGTGTAAGTACATATGTGAACACGTATATGAAAATACATCTATATTCATATATGTGTGCGTATGAGTGCGGCCGTGTGTGTTTGTGTGACAGTGTGTGTACATATTATATTTATATGCGCACATGTACACACATGTATCGATTTTGCTACATTCATATACAGGTTATCTACATTTCATATGCTATCTATGTTCCGTCCTTTAGGTTATCGCTTTTACATTATCAATCCAAATGCCAATATATGCTGCCGCGTTACTGAAAAAAATAAAAGTAATAACACAATGCTGGTGTAATGCATATGTATATTGTCCAGTTTATCTTTGATGTCTTAATTTGTTAGGGTTAAACTCTGTTATCTTAATGCTCAAGACAAAGAGATATCGTCCTTGGGCAATTGTACCCATCGAGGTAGGAAACCGATGAAATAATGAAATAAGAAACACACCAGCTGCAGTGTTTCCCACTCAAAGTATTAGGAAGACGACAGCGTATACTTATTTCCTACCACAGAAAGAACTGCATATATTATATATATATACATCCAGATGTATATACATACATATATATATATATATATATATATATATATATA
>NC_068995.1:54468992-54469951 GCF_001194135.2 Octopus bimaculoides | reverse complement strand
TATATATATACATGCAGGTTAATAGATAGATAGGTACATAGATAGATAGATAGATAGATAGATAGATAGATAGATAGATAGATAGATAGATAGATAGATAGATAGATAGATAGATAGATAGATATACATACATTCACACACCTGTTGTCAGTGTCAGCGAACTGCTTATAAACAACTGTTTCTGAAATGTCTTCGTTCCTGAAAGACACACATGCATACGTATTCACCGATGGCATACACTCCTACAGTCGTCATACAAACCGATACACAGCGATACAAACATCCACATACAACATTCCCCAACTATCATATGCACGCCTACGCGACCAGGCACGCACAGAATAGATTACTGCATCAAACATTAACTTCGGTTTTTCCTCTTTCGACATGTTTTCCTTACTCCCCGCTCTTATGTTCACAGAGCATCAATCATACGTTCGTTCTTTCTTTATTTTCTTTGTCTTCTCTTTTATCGCATCAAGTCAAGAACACGTTTTGTAGGAAAATAATCTATTGATTCTTGCCCATTACCATTAATATCTTCTCAGCAGTAACGTAGTTGATCGTATGAGTGACATCAAAGCTTAGGCAGACACATTGAAAAAGAAAAAAAATGAATGGTTCGCTTGCAGAAAATATATTGCGAATGGGAAGTGTAATACTTTTCATTATGTTTCCTACAACTATCATTTAGCTGGCTTCAAAAATAATAGGGAGGAATAATAACAAGCCAGAAGGAGGAAAACAGCATAGAAACAAATATCTATATGTAAATCTATGTGTGTGTGTATATATATATATATATATACATATGTGTGTGAGTGTGTGTGTGTGCGTGTGGGTGTGTGTGTGTAAATTTGTGAATGTATATTCGTGAGTGTGTTTAATATTAATACATATCTATATCTATGTCTATCTATCTATCTACTTACACATACACATATATATACATATATACA
>NC_068995.1:54466785-54468799 GCF_001194135.2 Octopus bimaculoides | reverse complement strand
TATATATACATGTATATGTGTGTATATATACACATATCTATATATACATGTATACATATATATGTATGTGTATGTTTGTGACTTTGTGTGTGTGTGTAAACGATGCGAATTTGGGTCAAACAGACTGAGAGATTTTCAAATACAATAACTTCGATGGATGTACAGAAAAAACAAACGGATGTTGTACACCGATACAATACCAAAATGTGAAATATTTCAATGAATATTTATATAATTTATTTTCTTCTTGTAGAAATACTATCACCTCTTACAAATAAAGGTTATCGTGACATACGCGATGTTTACTGAAAAAAAATGTTAGCGACAGTTTTGCGAAAAGGAATGGACGAAAGGTAAACGACTCTTGTAATTGATTACATGTCTCTGTGAAAAGGCTAAGAAGCATGATTGATTTTTCTTTGCTTATCTGCAGACATTTTCATCCCTCAAGTACAAAGACAATATTAGTGAATGCGCATCATTCCGACTAATTATGTGTATGTATATAATGCAAGAATCAGGCGCGCACACACACACACACACACACACACACACACACACACACACATATATATATATATACACCTCTAACTGTAAATATATAGATATGTGTGAGTGTGTGTATGTGTGTGTTTATACAGATACATATATATGTAGTAATATATGTACATATATATGTGTATATATGGAGGAGGGGTTAAACAGAAACAGAATGGTATATTGACAGGAAGATTGATACTCATACAATACCAAATATCAATATGTTTATAAATATATGCTCTTATGTCTATGTCCGGTCATAGAGTGGCCAATGGTTTCGCATCCATAAAGGGCTTAGCATCATAGACGATCTCTTAGACTCTATAGACATATAGCTGTTCGGCTTTAAACTCTGAGCCCTTTTATGGAATCGAAACCATTGGTCACTCTATGACCGGACATAGACTCAACTGCATATAAATACATTACTGGTCTATGCTTTAAATGTTCTTCTCTTTCGGGTACATAACACACCGAATATATATATTTATATATATATTTATATATATATATATATCCCTACCTACGGAGTTATTCATACATATGTGTACATGGAGGATGGGAGATTAAAAGGTAAGAAATGTAGGGAGTTGTATAGTTATTTAGTTAATTTCCTCAGTCATGTCTAAAATGCTATATTCATTATAGAGTTTATGGCAAATGGAGACAATTTCTTTCAGATGTACGCGTAGTCGCAATGGAGTTCGAAATTGAGAAATAGAAAACAAAATAGTCTCTTCTTTAGAGACGCAGTGAACGTCACTTACAAGAATATTATATTAATTGCGCATTACAATGAAGGTTGAATTTTTAATTATTCTTCTAGAAATATGCATTTCTAGTTTGAATGATTGTAATATAGCGGCTGTAAAAGAAGCAAACCGCAAGGTAGAAAGTCTGAAAATATGTACATTATCATATAGTACTCCAATCATTCGGAAAAAGACTAAAAAGAAACCTATTTTGTGTGACGAATAATTTTGTAGGTTTTGAACAGCTTGATTACAGTAAAATATGAATCAAATTCAGTAGGCAGTAAGAATGAAGAGTCCGTCAGTTCTGCTCACGAAAAAGCGCGTGTATATAAATACAGTGTACATTTAAATACATAAGAGGTATCCATCATAGGATTCCTTGCAAGCTAGAAATAACAGCTAAGTTCCAAACCACTATTAGAGATAAAACTTCGAAGGGAATGAAAAATAAAAACATTTACCATCTAACTCCTGGACCATGGTTTCAGACTTATTTTAGCAAATAAAATAATTTGGTAGGTGACGTCCTTCTACAGCAGGTACACCAAGATTAAACATATACATGAGGTAATCCAGTATATGACCCGTGCTTATTATTATATATACATATATATAGAGATATATACATAGATAGGTTGATATACAAACACACACACACACACGAACATACACACACACACACACACACACACACACACATATATATATATATATATATA
>NC_068995.1:54460806-54466080 GCF_001194135.2 Octopus bimaculoides | reverse complement strand
ATATATACAGAGAGAGAGAGAGAGAGAGAGAGAGAGAGAGAGAGAGAGAGAGCGGCTTCTTTCAGTGTCCATCTGCCAAATCCACTGAAACGGCTTTGGCTGGCCCGAGGCTATAGTAGAAGGCTATAGTAGAAGGCTATAGTAGAGGCTATAGTATGCTATAGTAGAAGACATTTGCCCAAGCTGGCACGCAGTGGGCGTGATCCCGGAACCATGTAGTCGGGTAGCAAGTCCTGTCCCTATATATCTATATGTATGTATGTATGTATGTATCTATCTATCTATCTATCTATAAATATATGTATATATATATATACATATATATAAATATATATACACACATATATGTATACATACATATATACATATTTATATATGTGTGTGTGTGTGTGTGTGTGTGTGTGTGTGTATACATGTATGCATGTATACATATGGGTATGTTTACGTTTGTGTATGTTTTTTTTAATGTTTATTGTTCTCAACAGAGGAATATTTCTAATGGATTTGGAAAATTGATCTAATTTAGCCCATCACATTCAATGTAAATAAAAGTAGCTATCTGAATTGAAATGTTAAATTACCTTTACTTCTGATGTCTATCATTTATGACAATACGCATTGTTGAATGTTACGTGTAATATTCTTTTACGTTACACTTGCAAATATATTACTAGAGTAGTAGATATTCACTCAACAGCCGTTTTACTTGCAGCATTTTGATAATTTATCGATGAATTTCTAAGATATACTTGATAATATTGGAGACACAATATCATTAAAATATAGTATATGATATCACTATACTGTGAGTTTTATTTTTGCATATTTGTATGGATGTATTGAGGCTAGGTCAACATATATTGCCAGTCACCATAAGTATTGTGAAACTAGAGATTGATTTGTTTGATTTTCGATGAAAATTTGCTTTTTCTAACATTTCTTTCAGGACCAATCATGAATTTTACCCAACAGCTTATTTATTTCTAAGCCATGTAACACTATCACTTATGGAAACCACGAAGTGACTAACAAACTGTGACATATAAGGGAAATATTACTCCAGCAAAAATGTTATGATTTGTACCTAGTCGATTCTACCTATTAGTAATAACGGGAAAATTTTTTCACCGTATCTTACAGATTAAAAATGGGAGAAGGGGAAACATTATTCTTTCGAACAATGAGGAAATGATCAAATAATGAAGGGGTGTCATCAAAGACTGAATGTTCATCTTGAAGAGCTTTGATTAGTCAGGGCTGACCTAGGGATAGACACCAAATAGAACAAGACGACATCAGCAACAACAACAAATTCAACATTTATAACATGAACATTTACAACGTTTAATGTCAAAATGTCAGTTGTCACTTTGTAAAGACTGTTCAAATAGTTTTCTACAAAGAAACACAAAGACAATATAATTATTTTTTGCTGATTGACCTTTGAATTTCTTTTATATTGTATCCAAATTGTTATTTATTTCTCGTATTTCTTTTTTCTTTTACTGTAATTAAAAAATAGCAAAATGTTTATTCTGCGAAAAAAAAAAAGGAAAGCATTACCAAAATAACAAATTGATTGATTTGATTCTAATTTATAACTTTTGTCATAGCTACAACCAAACCATAAAATAATTCGGTGTTAATTCTTGTGGGGAATATAATTAGTTTCCTCAATTAGATTCCTATTCTAATATACATTATTTTAATTATTACTTTTATGTCCATTAGTCGGTGGAAAATGTGATTCCATCGTATGTTCTTTCACTAACTTTAAATTAATTAATTGAAAATATTACTAATCGCCAGAGTAGCAGCAACAAAACATTTCAGTAATTGTGTAGTCTACTACTGCCGCTACTACTATTCCTACTACAACTACCAATACCATCATTACTACTCTTACTACTACTATTTTAAGTTATATAATACCTACTAAAATTTCTTGCCACGTATATGGTAATGATTATTTACTTTCTTTCACTGAGACGAAGGTCAAAATAACAAAACAAGCAAAGACAAACACTAACAGTAATGATAAGATTTGCATTAAAAATAATAATGATAATCGTACGAAGACAGTATCCGATGTAGACTGTGAATTCATTATCCATATTTATACTTAATTCTTTACAAAACGCAGCAAACTATAGTCTTAAATATATTTTGTTATTATGTCTGAATGATTTGTGACACTTTTCCATTATTTCTATTTCAAAAAATATTTCTCTCAGAAAAAAGAAATATTCTAAAATCCCATACATTTCTTATTTCTCATTCACTTATCTTATTAGTTAAAAATAAGTACATGTAACAGCCACATGTCAAAAGCAAGCGATTTTAGACCTGCTTATGTTAGAGCTATTCAGCTACCAACTGAGGCATTATAGTAAAAGTGGTGGAAGGAAGTTAAGCGCTAGAGAGGAAATAGGTGAATGAGCACCAGAAATAAAAGAAATAATTTTCTTGATTTGATCTAGATTTTATTTTATAATATTATCGAATTTTTCAAAGAGTTTCTTTCTCGTTGCAACAGCTATGGCACCAACGAAATCAGCTGACGTGAAAAGTCGTAGTGAAAGTAATAGCACGAAATACAGAAAATATACAGAAAATATGTCGACGATATTAACGGTGGTTATTAAAACTTTGATATTTTTTTCTTTCGGGAAATAACAAGCATATATGTGCATATGTGTACGTATGTATGTATGTATGTATACAGAGAGGGAAAAGAAGAAGTGGGGAGAGAGAAAGGGGGAATTAGTTATTGTGAAGAAGCCTTTCAAACTACCAACTTGGAACATTATGTGAACCTTATGTCAAAAACGGGGCCTCAGACTTGATGGTTATATCTTACAATGGTTTATGCCGAAGGCGTGTAAACAACAGCGGTATCTGCGAAAAAAGTGGCATTTTCTACTGACGTTACTAGTAGTATTTCAATTTATTTGCAATGCACTGAAAACCCCTAGAGAGTGTTGCATTCAAAAAGCAAAAGAAATTAATTTTTTTTTTTTTTTTAAAGCGACAATGGATTTTCTCGTTCGAAATCTGTAAACAGCAGCAACAATGCTCAACGATTATAATATAACATGTATAAAAATAATTTCAACGGGAGCTTAACAGCTTTTAATATAACAGTTGCTATAACATAAACAGTAATATAATTCCCTTCAATTGTCACAATGCACTAGGTTTTAAGGAGAGTATAAACGTTGGCCAGGTGTGTACTTGTTTGCGTCAGTTGAAATACAACCAAAAAAACATCAGCTATACTGGGGAGTCATTTTCATTCTACACCTAAGCAATTTTATCATTGCATGCAGAGAATGGATTCATTCTATAGTCATGAGATTCTGGATTTTATTCTTCCTCATAAAATAGCAAGGAAGATAGTCGGGTGGCGTGTATAAAGGGATAAATTAATATTGGTATGATGTGGTTTAAGGCAGTGATCAGACAGAATCGTTCGTATGCTGGACGAAACGCTTCACGACATTTCGTCTGTCTTTACGTTCTGGGTTCAAATGCCACGAAGGTCGACTTTTCCTGTCATTTTCGTGCGGGTACAAGACATAGATAACAGCAGCGCACTGGGGTCGATATAATTGACTTATTACTGCCTCACTTGCAATTGCTGGCCGTGTACCAAAATTTGATAATGAAATATAGAGAAGTGAGCTGGCTGATTCCTTAGTACGCCGGGCAAAGCGCAGTGTCGTCTGTCTTTATGTTCTGAGTTCAATTTCGCCGAAGTCGATATCACTTTTTATGCTTTAGGACTCGATTAAGTGAGTACAGGCTGAGCGCTGGGACCGATGAAATTGACATAACCCTTCCCCGAAATAGTACCAGAAAATAAAAGTAGTTTAATACAATAGTTATCGCGTTTTCAAGCAAAAAAAAAAAAAAATCTATTACAAAACAGTGTTGTCTTACGTATTCCCCCAAATATATTCTGAGGTGCTGATGAATTTATTCCGATATATGAACACCGGCGAAATATTTATATAATACCGCTGATTTTGTATTTTCGACTAATGCTTATTTATGAAAGGAAAATCGATTTACATTGTCAAATAGGGTGTAATATATACAAGAAAGTATTGTACATCACAATTGTAGTTATATAAAGTATCTAAACAAAAGTATCAGAACCATTCTTTTCACAAGCTCATTTTGATATTCAGACACTGTTGAATAACAAAAGAAAACAAAACAAAATTTTAAAAAAGAAAACGGATTCTGAATGCTCACAAATACTTCACTTCTCTAAGTAATTCATACGTTTTTCTTATTTTTACACTGACTCACGATTTTGAATTCAGACTCAAAGTGAATAGGATACAAAGTAGCAAGTTTTGAATGTAAAACTCAACCATTATTGCTTGATAGACAGAGTTTCCCTCCCGCGCTGCTCTTACAGTGTCAGTGATAGAATGAGGCTTGTCTCTGGTGTTGTCATATATATATATACTTTACGTGGTTTTAAGCACCGATCCAAATTACTTTTGTACGTCTTATTGCAATAACGTCATGCGAATTACTAACGAGATGGTTGTACCGATTTGTACAGCTGTTGATTTCATATAAATTGTGGAGGTAAGTATGTGTTGGAAGTACCGTTTCGAGAGATAAAATAGTACTTACACAGGCAAGAGCTTTCAAAAGTTGTCGATCCAACATTTCAATTTGTTATCATGACCACCGGCAGTTCAAAAAAGATTTATGTCTAATATTTCTTTCCCTTAGTGTAGAAATGATAATGGTTTTCATTGCAAAGCAAAATATGCAATAAGGATATGCTATGTGGATACAAAAATTGTAATAATACACAAATACATGTGAACTAAGAGATACACAACACAAAGTAGTATCCGTTCATACGATACGCACATACACACCATCACACACACACACACACACACACACATGCTCTGCTGTACATGAGAGCCTGTTCATACATATCTAACCGGCATCATATTCTTGTACATGTAATCTCCTGAGTTAGATTTTCATACATTCACTTATTCAACACCGAGAAAGCAAAAAATAATAAAAAAGAAGAAACAAGCAGATTTACACAAAAATATAGCGGCGCCTACACAGATACGTATAAATATGTTTACGTTACAAGAGGCAATATTACAATACGATAAATGTTACATTATTTCATGTCTATATATATCTCGCTTCTAATAAACACGCCAGTTGTGCGTTTATTCATGATTTGAAAAATGTAAATAAGCATACAAATCTGCTTATATATAT
>NC_068995.1:54458981-54459513 GCF_001194135.2 Octopus bimaculoides | reverse complement strand
TATATATATATATATATATAGAGAGAGAGAGAGAGAGAGAGAGAGAGAGAGAGAGAGAGAGAGAGATGATTCTTACCAACGAGATTTTATTTCGTCGACTTAAAACACTTTGGCGCAGGAAGGCGATATAATGATAATTTCGTTTTATAGAATAACACATTTTATGATGTTATGTTATGAAACAGATATGAATATGTAATAAATAATTCATAGTTCAAGTATGGAGTTAGCAGAGTTTCCGTATAAAAATATATTTAACAATTGAAGTTCTTTTTAGTTTCCATATTTCCCAAATTCTATTTATTATATTTTTAGTGACTTGAGAACACAGAACATTAGTCCAGAATTGACACAATCATTGCTGTGCTCGTAATTTTGAATTCTATACACACACACAATTGGTTGCATCAGGTCTGAAACTGAAACCAGATATTTATTATGCAGATGTATACCAGATGTTTACAAGATAAATTTCTAACTACATAACCATGCATGAGCCTATACACGTGTACATATGACAATGAATATATAT
>NC_068995.1:54451947-54458639 GCF_001194135.2 Octopus bimaculoides | reverse complement strand
ATATATATACAGGAAAGCATACGGGGAAAACATTATAGAAGATCAGCAGTAAAACCTACACACGCACACACTGTAAACACTTTCACGGAATTGCAATTAAATATATAGTAGAAAGAATGAAATTTCGACATATTTCACATTACTCTGTTAAGCTAGGTGGTGATGTAATAATAATCCTTTCTATTAAAGGCACAAGGCCTGAAATTCTGTGTGTGGCGAGTAATCGATTTCATCGAACCCAGTGTTTAACTAACATTTATTTTATCGAGTAGTTGCGTACTGAGGTCGAAGCAATCGACTGGCGCCCTCTGCACCAAATGTCAGGCCTTGTGTCTATAGTAGAAAGAATTATAAGATTATTATTATTATTATTATTATTATTATTATTATTATTATTATTATTATTAGTGTTAAATACATGGAACGAAAACCAACCCTGTCAAGCTGTTTTATGACTTCATCAAAGTGTACGTTGTAACATAATTGTAGCAACATTTTGAATCCGACAAAAGTCATTCGGCAAGAATTCATGATGCCTCCATTTCCCACTGGGAATCAATTGCCTAGCAGGTTTTGTTCTCTTCGTAGAATATGATTGAAAGAACAATGGGAACAGCGTGGGCTGGAGGTATTTAAAAATCAAGTAACGTTAGAACAATCACGAATTGAATTAAAAGTTTAAGCATTATTCAGGGTGAAAAAACTGTATTGATTACAGATTAATTAACCTACTGACACTTTACAAGTGAATAAGAAAAATGAAAATGACTGAAATAAAATTTTGCCCTCAAGGGATAATTACTTGTACCTTTTTTAAAAAAATAATCTTTGCAATAAATATGTTGACTCATAACCAGAGTTTCTATTTATGTCGATGTTGTTTCTGAGTTAAACTACATAAACTGTTTACAACGGGAAACACTCTTCTTTTGAAAAGGCAATTTTATTCTTGTTACAAAGACATGTTCTAATATGTACGCTCCATATTTCGTCTATAGAAACATCTGATTTGAATTCTGTTTTGTATATGCGAGTATTTAATGTAAGTTTGCTTTAAGCCTTCACCGTGATCAGTAATATATGAAATTGCATTAAATTTTGAAGTCATTCAATTGTCCGATTCTCTGAGTGAATTTTCTTCAAGCTTCAGCTTTTCAAAGAAACAATACCTAGAATAAATTGTTCTAGTTTGTTTTCTTCTATTTTTCTTGACCCGCATCCTATTTTATTATCATTATTTCTTCTAAAGATACTATCTACGACAGGTTAAATTCCAGCCATTTAAAAATTCGTGAATTGAACATATCGACTCCATAGATCACTGATACTGTATTTCATGGAACCTTTATGAGCGAAAAGCAAAGTCACACCCGATGAGATTTGAACATAGAAATGGGGATTTCAGGTTTTTGCACAGTTGTCATATACGGAGGTTGATGAAGTTGGAAGGATTGTCATTAGGTTCAATCTCATCTTTATACGATGTATTACATTGTGGGGAGGAATAGATCTATCTTGACTAATACCCTGAGAAATATGGATCAGACGTATCAATGCTTACGAAAATGTCAGAACTTATTACCACTAAGCTCGCCTGCTTTTTCTGCTTTCTTCCTCTTCCTTTTCTTTGACATCTCAGTATTTTCCGAAGTGAGTAGGGAGTAAACTAGGTCGGGGCAACTATGCTTTTTGAGCATGAACATACCGCTATACCTCGATAGGTTTTCACAGAGATTAAAGTTGATATCTAAGCACAGCTATTGATATTTTAAACGTATCTACTACTTTATTCTTTTAGCTATTTCGTCTTCTGCTTATCAACATAAAAAAACATATTACATTGTTTTCATAAATTCATGTCCAATGGGGACTTTTAGTCAATCTTAGAAATAACTCTATTATTTTATCTATGAACGATAATATATTATTCATATTATTATTATTTTATTATTTCAATTATTTCATTCTTATTAATATTTTGACATTAATTATTACTTTGGTGATGGCTATATATACTATTGATAATTAATTGTCGATGATCACATTCCCTACCATGAAATTAAAGAAATATTATTATAATTATGAGTGTAATAACATTTAATTAATTATATTATTACCATTAGCATGAATTAAAAGTATTATCGTTAAAATGTCACTTATGTGTTGTAAAATTAGTGTGATTTTGCGGAAATGTCTGCTGATAGTTTGTACTTACAGCTTCAATTTTTGAGAATAACATCAGTTTTATTAGTAATACATATAGAAACCAGATGTAATAGATCACGTAAACTGATTGCAGTATATGGTCAATGACTGCTTCTCAAATAATTGCATCTCTTACATCTCTTACATATGATTTCACATTATCTTATAAATATAAAATAAAGAGAAAGTATCGCCGATTTAATCAATCTCTTCCCTATAAAAGTACCCTGATTCCGACATTCCAGAACAATGAAAAGTAAACTTAACATCCGTTAAATTTGAAGTCAAAAATTAAAGGGATATTATTAAACGACTTAATGTATTTTTGCTGAGTATTACTGCGTGAACCTCTTTGAACGTCCTAATGAATATTATTACTATTGGACAAATAAAATCCAATGTGTTCTGTCACACGAAGGCACATACGTTCGATTGAAAATAATATGCACACTCATGCATATAAATGTTGTGTGAGTATGTATTATGTATATATATATATATATACATATATGGGTTCCGTGCATGTGGTTTTGTTGCAAACTGCAGATAACGTTAAAATCATTGCAGTACTCCACACCTCGTGTTGCATCAGTATGTATTCTAACATTCATACTTTTTTATGTTTAAAGTGAGATGAAATGATATTGTTCATGAGGTACCTAGGGGTTCAAAATACATAACGAGCGAGAGGAAGTAACGTCGGTTGAAATGCTCTTGCTGTGAGATACATCGAATCAAACATTGATCAAACATTGAGGAATTGAAGACATTGAATCAAACATTGAGCAACTGCAGACGTTTGCATTCTTGAACAATTATGTACAAAAGTAAATGCACCGACCTAACCATTCGATGAACATGAGGTTTATTGTGATCGGATTAAAACTGAAAAACAGGAATTGCGAACATGAAGATATTTTCTCTGTTTTGAGACTCATCAATCCACATATTAAACTATAATTTATATATTTGATGATATGCTGCCAAAGTCTCCAGCATGTGATCCTTGTTCTTATACTTTTACGAAGACGCAAGGCAAAATGGTAGGTTGTGACAGTCTCACATCTACCGATGTATTGATTTACTGCCGGTCAAATTGTAATCACACAATATACACTAAAAGAAACAGTCTCGTGCGACATTATAACTGAATTAACAATAACATTTGGATGTTTGATATTACCAAATCTCGCCAATAGGAATACCACATATATCGTCTACAAGATATATCTTTTCGAAATGGACATTATTAGCGATATATGCTCACTTTAACTATAACATAATTTGTATAACATTAATTATTGCTTTGTAATTGGATACCGCCATAATTCTCCGAACGCGACAGATTATGCAATCATTAGTGGCGAGGCGTAATTACTAGCAACATTGGCCAATACATTATGCTGTTGCTGCTTCTTCTACTGCCACTACTTCATCAGAGACCACCACTACTACTACTACTACTACTAATAATAATAATAATAATAATAATAATAATTAAAACAAGACAGAAACATTTAAGGTGAAGTATTTGCGCAGACTGAGACTGATACCGAAGTCGAAATGAAACGGACGGAATAAGATCGAAGTCATCAACACCCAGGCGGATTCACTCCTTAGATATGGAGCAAGGGTAATCGCATGGACAGTAGACGAACTAAACAGCTTAGACACAAAGACAAGGAAGTTGCTAAGTAGATATGGGTCACTCCACCTAAAAGGTAACACAGACAGATTGTACGTACCAAGAAAAAGAGGAGGATGAGGACTTATTCAATGCGAACACAGCATTAGAGCAGAAGAAAACAACATAGCATGGTATGTAAAAAATGCCACACAACCGCTATTATTAGAAGTAAGAAGGTCAGGCTTGTGCAGGATGAAAGATTGCAAAGATAAAGCACTGTACAAGAAATTGAAAACGAATGAAACTGAAAATAAGTGGGTGAAGAAAACAATGCATGGTCAATTTCATAGGGATGTCGAAGATAAAACCGGAAGATCGTGTGAGTGCAGTTGGTAGATGCGAACGGAATGAAGACGATAGTGTGTGTGTATGTGTCTTTATTTTTGTGGTTGTCTCTCCATTTATATTTAACTATTCTTGCCGAATAATGACATTTTGATCTTACATGCGAAGCTAACAATCGATTTCATTATAATTTGGTTGGTGCTGGATTTCTTAGCCCTTTACATTCAAGTTTGCATTTTTCTGATATACTCGTCAAATTTTAAGTCTTTAGAGTATCCATTTCATATCATGTTATGTGAGTTTTTCTATATTTTTCAATCTGTTGTTGGTGTTTCGAACGCATAGGAAATGCATTCGCTACTGCGTCTAAATGTCACTTCCTACGCCATCTCGTTCTTAAAATGTATGCATATTTTTTTTTTTCATATTTACAAGAGCCTTCGCTTAAGTTTTAGATAAAAGTGGAGGTGTTTAAAAATTCCAACACCCGTTGTTAGTAAAATGTTTAAGAAAAAATAGCAAGTAATCCTACAAGGAAATATCTTCTAAGCGGTTCTCCATGAAACGTGACTGTTCTCAGCAACTAAGTAATAATAAAAAGAATCAAAAATAATATCAACGTTAATAGGAAGAAATAATAATAATGATAATATTAATAATAATATTAATAATAACGATGAAGATAATAATAATAATAATAATAATAATAATAATAATAATAATAATAATAATAATAATAATAATAATAATAATAATAATAATAATAATAATAATTAAAAAAATAATAATAGTAAAGATAATGGCTTATTTTATTTGCCACCATGGCGATGGATGAGGGGGACAATACAAAGACAGGCATGAATAACAACAACAACAACAACAACAATAATAATAATAATAATAATAATAATAATAATAATAATAATAATAATAATAATACCGATATTCTTATACCATGCACCTTAATTGAAAAGATCAAGATATTTAAACTAAGAATTTTGAAAAAAATATTGCAAATTCTTGAGGAACTATTGAAGACGAGGGCGGAATAAACTAGATTCCATCGCTCCATCGCGCTGTGAATCTTTCAGGTTTTGATTCAATTTGAAAAATAGCCTCGAGAAGTCGATATTCCATTTCAATTTCCCTTTGTTCTTTAGCATGTATTCTATTGTCTCAGTATAAAGTTTCACGGTATTCTTGCTAACACTCCTCTTATTGCAGTTGTTGTGTTCTTGACTGTTGCTGTTGTTTTTATGGTTATAGTCAGTGCAGTTCCTGACAATGATGCTGTTGCGCTTGCTGACGTTATATAGGAAATGGTAGTCATGCGAAATCAAAGCTTGTATTCTAATTTTGTTGTCTAATTGAAATGTGTTGTTGTTATATTTATTTCATATAATTCTTTTTTATTTCATTAAATCGTTATTCCCCATTTTCTTTTATCTGATATCATACCTAATTTAGAAAGATTGGATTTTGCTTTCAAAACAATCAGAAGAGAATATGATATTATTTTACGATTGCGTTTATGGACGTATTCAGAATTAAATTTACCTAAGCGTATGGGAAGACATCGGATCTGTTTTATGCATGCGTGTGTAGGTATATGATACATCCATATATATATATATATATACTTATACAGAGAGAGACAGAGAAGAGAAAGAGAGAGAAACTGAAAGATATGTCAAGCACCTAGTATATGACTGTATATATTGATAGATTAATATATATTGAGGTATATAGATTAAAGCATATGTATATCGCCTCATCTACATTGTGCAACATTTTAAGTCATTGAATATTAATCGTTGTCTACAGTGGGACAGAAATAGTATACACATTAGCGCATAAACATCGTGGCGGTTTATAAGTATTATATTGGCGCAAAGATTTATACGCACTAGTAAATGCAAATGACATGTATAGTGCATTAGGCTACGGAAGGCATAGAGATGTGGTTGGTGTCGCTTTACCAATAAATTTATTTTGTTGTAATAAGTGCATATTTCTTTCAGATAGAAATTCTAATCCTATTATGTAATGCACTAATGTCAATGTTAAAGCCTGATATTCGATCGGGCATCATTAGACATTAGAATTTTAAATAATTCTGCTTGGTTTCGATTGATGCATTTTAATGTGATAGTGCAACATTTCTGAATGTCACATCCATGCTCATATTCACTGCGGTTGGTGATATTAAGGTAACTCCTGCACATTGATACTTCATTGCTTTGTGGAATAAAAGTGCAATAACTGGAAATGTGTTATTTTGGGTGCTAAAAGCTGGTATATTAATCCGAGATAGTGTTGTCAGAACAGCAGGTGTCTAAAGCTATACCATTATAAAATGAATAAGACGAGACTAGTTCAAATGGATGACGTTGTAGATAACAAATCTCACTATAGATATGTATGGATAAATATGAATGCATTTATGTGAGTTTGTGTTGGGGGTACATATATGTATTGGGGGTACATATATGTGTTGGGGGTACATATATGTATT
>NC_068995.1:54449722-54451785 GCF_001194135.2 Octopus bimaculoides | reverse complement strand
TATATTTATTTATATATATGTATATATGTATCTATCTATCTATATATCTAGATAGATAGATATATAGATAGATAGATACCGAGAGAGAGGAGGGAAATTCCAGCATGCATATAATACAGGTATGTCTGTGTGCAACTTTATAAATGTGACCATGTGTTTGCGAGTGCATGCGCGAATCTGTGCCTTCTTCGCTATGTCTATGTCAAATCAACTAACAGATGTTCTTTTTTTATGTTCAGTTAATATGTCAAAAGATGAAAAATAATGAAATAAGATTGTGTTGCCTGTAAGGGATTTAGTCGAATTCGTTTTTCACAAAAAAGCCTGATAAAGTTTTAGAATTTTGATTTAAGTCTTCCATAAACAAAAGTTTCAAAACGTCCAACAGAAGATATAAATATATAAGATAAAAAATATATTCAATGTCGAAATAAAAAAAAGCAATGCAACAAAAGCTAACTACAGTATGTATTGCAAATGAAGTACAAGAAAATGTACTTAGAATATTGTGTAAAGTAAAATTATAACGTTTTGGAAAATTCTTCATTCAATTCTAAATATTCGCCACCTATAGGCTTTACATGCGATTTTGTGTGATGTATTTTCTTTTAGCTATTCACGTTTTATATTACAATGTGCCGAAATAAAAATAAGCGTCCTTTGTTACAGGTCAACAAGCAAATAACACACTCACGGTGATTGTAATGCCGAGGGTAACAATACACTGCAAATTCCGCTAAAATCTGCTTCCGTTGAGTAAGAATATTTAGGTTTTAGGCATTCCTTTTGTAGATCGACAACGGCTACGATCATGCGTTTATGTGCATTCGTACATACTAATGCACTGAAAAAAATACGCTCGCACATACACATGGATACACACACACGTACACACGCGCGCGCACACACACACGTTTATATATATATATACATATATATATTCTGTTTTCATGTAATTATTTTATATTGTCTCGTTTCACATTTTCTATATAAACACAAGCATTGCATTGTCGTCTACATCGGGCGCACCATATTTTCTGTACGTAATAGTCTACATGCACGACAATATGTTCGCCCATCAATTTTTTACAATTCTCGGAACACAGTTTTATATTATATAGACTGGAACAAGTGCTGCACGATGAATTTCGTGTAAGGTCAGCGTGATTAATGTTTTGAAGCCAATTTCAATTGGGAAACATGACCAACATTCCTGCAATATATTGGAGTGCGTTCAATATAAATATATACGGCTACGTGGCAGTTGTATTCCAGTCACAAAACTAAATATTGGCATAAATTCATTAGACTAATGCGAAACGCATCCAATTCTATATTACGATCTTATATAACTCATATTCTCACCAAATATCATAACAGAACAATTTCTGCGCAGACCTCATATGATCATCACGACTAAGACTACACATGCAAAAAGTAGTTACTATTTAAAATTTCTAATCTCTGAAAGCAGACATTGCACATAACAATAAGGCGATAAAACTAAAAAGAAAACAACTACCCCCGCCGCACCCCACCCCGCTCCGCATACACGCACACAAATACAATGGAAGTGGCTTACCAACAAATTTCTGTTCTCTGAAAACATAATGTTCCACACATACACCACCACCACAATGACAATGATATCATGGTATTTTCGACGTCTATGATACTGTTATCAACAACAACCGGGAAACGATGCGGGTGGAAGTATCTGTCCCAACTGATTGCAAAATATCGGAAAACAGACGTAGAAAATAGCAACATACAAAGATACGGAAATTGAGATATGCAGGAACTTGGGATTTAACACAGAAACAATTACTATAATGACACATGCTTTGGGAATGATAAAAAGGTTTCAGATAAATAAGTAACAAAAACACCCAGGACATACACACACATACACACAACAAACAATATTTGCGATAATATAGTTTGCACGTATATAAAGAATACACTATAGCAGACAAAGACGAAAATACAATAAACAACGGAACGCAATAACTACTTGATGCAGAGCTACATCAATTTGTGTAGTGGAAGTACAATCGGAAAAA
>NC_068995.1:54448210-54449712 GCF_001194135.2 Octopus bimaculoides | reverse complement strand
TACGACTACTACTACTACTACTACTACTACTACTACTACTACTACTACTACTACTACTACTACTACTACTACTACTCATGGTGTGCACGATTGTTTTGTATTCAAAATCAATATCCTTAGCATCAGGTCGCAACCTGTTTCCTTAAACATCGACGACCTTTTCTTACAATCGGTGCATTTTCCCACAAGAGCAGATTTCTGAATTGGAGCACTCGTAGTTACAGCTAAATCCTGGTATTTTCTTATTTTCTACAGTACTTTGTTCCTGACATTCATGACAGCACATACAGAACAATGAATATGATGACCTATTCATTTTCCCTTCTTGTCCAAATCGATAATACCTGGTCGTCTTACATGAAGATCGTGATCAGTCTGTATATTAAAGTTCCATAAGACTTTATGATGGTCGTTATCTCTTGCCGTGAAGTAGGTTCATTTGGGACTCTCGACAGGAGGAGGTCAAGCTTTGAGTTAAAAATGCCTACATCTACTTTGTGGCAGAATATTAAAAATATGTGGGCCCCTGAAACGCAGGCTCTTGCAGTAACTTGGTCCTGAATCGCGATGGCGTTGCTGCGATCGTTGTCACTATGCAGTGTCGTCCCGTTCTGGCGTTGGTGCAGCTTTCAATGCCAAAATTTGGCACAATTCCTTCTAGGATCTTCCACTTGTATATTACTGCATACCTCTCCCGCCTTCTCTCCAGGGAGTAGACTCTTAGCTGTTTCAGCCTTTCTCAGTAGTTGAGCAATTGCAAAGAGATGGTCTTGTTTGTGAATCTTCTCTGGATTGCTTCAAGGTCCGCTGTTAATTTAACTCTCGTGGGTGACCATAGCTGTGAGCAGTAATCCAGGCGGCTGAGGACGAATGTCCTCCAGAAGACCATCATATTTTCGTTATCTCTGGTTCTGAACGTTCTCAGGATCCACCCAGCCAGTCGTCTGCACTTTGTCGACATCCGGATAATGGGCACTTGGAAAGAGGTATCATCACTCATGTCGATACCTAGGTCCCTAACTGATTTAGGCTCTGGAATTGTAATTCCCTGTGGACCAGTGTACCTTGTAAGTTTCATATTCAGTTTTGGACGCTGGTAGTGCAGAGCTCGAATTTAGAATGATGGATACAGTTATTCTATGTAATGAAGATCTATATTCTTTCAGTTTTGCACGTAACACAATTTAATAACACTGACGACTGGCCTAAAATTTGGCACTGCAATACTCTAATTGACCGTCAGAGATATTTGACTTTGCTTCATATCTCAGATACGACTAGATATTACCGATCTTTTGTTTCTATCACACATATTCGAAATAATTCTTCTCTGTCGGATATCATACTTGAGGATGGACTACTTGCTAATCCTAACAAGAAACATTTCACACACGCACTAACACAAAAACACATACACACAGTTCACATGCACATAGACATGTATGAATATATAAAATCTATCTAATCATTTGTATACATATATATATATATATATATATATA
>NC_068995.1:54446823-54447907 GCF_001194135.2 Octopus bimaculoides | reverse complement strand
TGTGTGTGTGTGTGTTTGCATATATACTTATGCATATGTGTGCATGTACACACACACGCACATCAACTCTATCATTTTACTTTTGCAGTTGATGACATATACACGTTTACTCTCAATACAAAAAGAAAACTGTCTAAATTCAATTAATATCTTTCTAAATATATTAATACCTTTTTTTCCTTCTAATTGCAGGTATGATTCACGTTTTACTCTGAACAAATGGATACCATGCTGTGCCAGGTTTTTCTTCTTCTGTTCCTAATATTTCGGATTATTTCGGGATCGTATGACAAAATACTGAAGGAAGAAACACCACAATATGCAGATAACATCAATTTGAAAATATGCAGTATTTATTATTAGATTACACCTTCTAATGAAACCTTATTCACTACGGGAAAATGTGCATATGTGTTTAAGCATATTAATCTTTTTCGCTTCTCTAAATTACTATGCATGTGTGAGTAAGATATGTGAGTATATGTGATTGCGTGTGTGAGGACCTAAGCGTTTGTGTGTCTCTGTGTTTCTCAGTGAATGTATGCTGTGGAATGGTGTTTGTTTCATAATTTAAGAGGGCATCTAAATATGGGTGGGTGAGTGCATGTTTGCATAATTTGCCTGCCACATTCTCGTTGAAACTGTACTGTATGTAGAAAGTTGACGAACGCATTTGTCATGCTCGACTATTCAAGGATTAATGCAAAACTAGGCTGTATAGCGCACATCACCACATATACATATACACATGATTATATAATCATATATACATATGGGTTGGTGTGAATATAGAGAGAGAAGAAAACGCATAGGATCACCTTGAAAACATTGTGTTTACATTTATTTTCAGATATAATAATTTCAATGATATTTACCTTCATCATCCGTATATTTGTTGTGCGTGTGTGTCTGTGTGCGCACAGACAAATATTTATAGTCAGATTGAAATATATAGAAAGATATACACAGAGTCATGTGATTACGAATATGTGCATATACCTGAATGTTTGTGAAAGAATGTGTATATAGATGAAGCGATGTTTGTATATAAATATATGCATGTATATATGTATATATCATATAT
>NC_068995.1:54437556-54445056 GCF_001194135.2 Octopus bimaculoides | reverse complement strand
TGCATGTTCTATATTTGTTGACTGAATGAATATTGTCAATCTTTGACTTATCAGATTTGTGTTCAGAGGCTATAATTAGCGTCTCCGCCTTTCGTTTAATTCTTCTGGCCGTCAGCCAGAGCCAGCGATCTTTACTTTCAACATTCTTGATTTGTTGCATGAATTGGCCATGTAGTTAAATTTCTTTCCTTTTGTTCTTTCTGGTGTCCTTGTTTGTCTCTGAATTCCCCTACACTTTCGGGTTTTTTGGGTGGCATCTTTGGCTGGCGATACTCTCCGTTCTTCACTCTGCACATTATCATTTTTGGCTCCTAGTATCGCAGTATCACCAGTGACGTCTGCCTTTAGTAATCTTCTGCAACATGCTGCAAATAGTTTGCTAATGATTCTTACCAGATCCGAACCCGTTGTCACTTACGAGAGTCAATTTTATCCCCTATGTTGCAAGAGTCCTTTTCTGGAATTCATATTTGTATCTGTATAATGCTTGGTAACTGAATTATACAAACATTATGCACGCTCCGATGCTTCAATCTAAATTTTAAAGATGCACATTCAAATTCATCCTTACAATTCCTTAAGTTTCACAGGGGGTTATCTGTAGCATATACTTGTTAATGTCTGGGTTCAGTGTTCCATATTTCTACTTGGTATATAATTTTACTTTTTCTTGACTGTGTTATTAAATTTCATGCCGATCCGCATTACAATACATATTTCATCTTCTCATCAACGAAGGCAATGAAAGATGTCATGTGTTTGTATCTTACTTGAACTGTGTAACAAACCACCTCATTTCAACGTATTATCTGCACAATTTCCAGTCATCTATTTCAGAAATCCACTCAGATCCATGTATTTGATTTTTGCTGTTTGCCTTCTTTTACAATGTAACCATATTCATTTTTCTATCGTCGAATAATCTACCTTTGGGTGAACATCGTTTATGATTTATCCGTATGTTGGTTCAATCTAACTATAGGGCTTTCTCCCTAGTTTTTGAAAGCATTCCACAGTCTTTGTCTTCAATAGCTTTTCACGAAACACCTATCTTTTTCATGAAAATAAACGAAAGATCTTTCCTTTAGGTTTTTATTGTTTTTCTTCACTATCTTGTTTGTTTTTAATACTGTGTCTAATCTTTAAATATTCTTTGAGTTAATATCTCCTTCAGGAAAGCCCTTTTATATCAAAAGAGAAAACTGGACTTGTTTTTCATTTCTTCTGCTGCTTCTTCAACTAACTTTAATCGGTTTCATATTTTGTTTTATACTACAAACATTCCACAATCGATTGCAAATGGATGCATCTGTGCTTTGGGAGCACCGTCCTCCAGTTTATATAATTTAATTCATCCTTGATTTTTTAAGGATTACTATTGCAGACAGTATTTGTGACACTGCCCACAAATCGAAGGCCTATACATCTCAAGCCCGTAAATTGCATTTAAAATTTACTTCATCTCCCAAAAGATTTCCTACTCTTCTATAATTTCACTTTTGTCACTTTTTAAAGTTAACTATTCTTAACATCATGCATATTCATGCTGCCAAACTTTTATGATTTTGTTTGAAAACTACTCTGTGAGATTTTTTATAAGTCATTACTCTCAAATTTCACTGCAGACTATCTCATTCTTCAAGCTTCTATGACTTGAAGCGCCAATCAAGCGATAGAGTTGACTGCAACTCTTTTCATGAGCTTCTCCATGATCTCGTTGGACTCTAGTATGCCAAAGTATGTGTAGCTTTCCTTTTCAATTTGTTTAGCCAATTCTCTATTAGGTAATTTTATTCCCTGCTAGGGACTGTACCTTGCCTCTTTTCAGATATTTTATGTCACACTTCTGGAGACCGAGTTCCATTCTAATATCAGCAATAAAACACTAGATTGTGTTCACTTCAGAACTCACTTGTGCCTCATCCTTGCTATAGTGCTTCAAATTATCCATGGAGAGCAGGAGGTTGAATGCTTGAGATTTCCCAGAGCAGCGCTTACCATCAAAATGACTAGAGCACAAACATATAAAGCCCAATATACCCATGATGAATAAACGTCTAATAGGTGTATACCAAACACATGCATCACACCCATATGCGCACGACATGGTAGGGCCTGGTAAAAAGTGTGACATTCCCGCTCCAAAGGTCCTTAAATAACGGTGGTTTTTGGATGATGAACGAAACCCAAATACTTCCAGAGGATATATATATATATATATGTATGTACACACATAGACAAACACACACACACACACACACACAAACACACCACAGATAGATTCACCCACCCAGATACACACACAGATATATATATATATATATATATATATATATATATATAATCATTTTGGATACTAGTGAGATAAACTAAAGAGTGATTAATAAGCACTTTATTTTTGAGTGACACTGATTTCAATATTTGCTTGATTATATCTGGTTATCTCGATATTGGGATTTTAATAGAAAACTTCAATAATGACCTATGTACCTCTCCACCTACTTATACATAGATCTTTCTCTCTTTGTCTCTCTCCCCACCCTCTTGTGAATGGTCAGCGTGTGTGTATCCATATATTACATCTTATTTCAGCAGATATTCGCTTAAGCCCTTTATCCATGAATGTTTGTTAAACATACATTAAGCTATTGTGTGTAAATCATTTTAACTGTCACCACCTGCGCTTTCGTCCCACATTACATATGGAATATATGAAAGATATTAAAACCCAACCACTCAAGTGTAGCCTCTGGATATATAAGTAAGTTCTAATGGATAGTTGTGGGAGAAAGTTGTCAAGTATTGCCTATGGAGATGATATTATATAAAGCCTAAGCATGATATTACATTAATATTTATTGGGATAATAATTTCTTTGCCAGTTTTTAAAATACAGTATTGCATTCATCCAATATATACATAATATCTTATATAAAGCTATGAATTTATAATATCCATTCACTTGAATCCCTTATTTACATCTGATAAATTTGAAATGACAATTACTTTTCGGATTTTATTAAATATCTGGTGAAAGAGATGTTACTTGAGATTTCTTCTTATAATTAGAATTTTCATGAAATATGTTTTACTAAAATTTATATATTTCACAATTAATTTCCTATTGTGGATGTTCCTTAAATGCTTATTCTGGCAATAAAACCAAAAATGTTTTAATATTACTCTTGTAATTTGTCACCTTTTGTTAAAATGTCAGACTAGACCCCATGAAACATTCGGTAAATGAGCAATAACCTTGTTATACGTATAACATTTATTAGAAAGCTGCCCAATCAGCAATGCAAGTACATGATGCGTAGCACATATATCATGCATTGGATAATAATATTTTTGTATATTTAATGATATATAATATATTTACTACATCAAAATTTATCTATTTGCAACTGTTTACAAACTATTGTTATAAAATTATCCCTTGTGCGTTTGTAAAAATGCTAAGTGAATCCACCACCTGTTTGATATTCATGATTGTAGATATATGTGAGAAATGTATCAAGTTATGAGAGAGATATATTAATAAAATAATGGAAGATAAAGTCCTTTAAAGCAAAGCTGAGACTGTTGTAGCATGTCTAGGCATTTCAGCCTCTCGTACGATTTTATATACGCACATACCATGAAACCGGACGAGTGAATTACAAATCTTATATCATATTGATAAAGTACATTTAATTCACGTGAGTATCGACTCCATGCGAAAGCGCAATTTAACAGTTTCCTCCTGCTGTTGTTTTTCTTTCGGAGTTTTCAGCAGCAAAAGCCTCCTGTCGTTCAAAGATCTCGCAAAAAGGCTTCATATCTGACTAGCAAGGACCCTTGAAGTTCAGACAGATTTATTCTAGTGCCCCCTCTCCACGATAGGTAGCCCGGTCAGCAGTTACGTCGTTATTTCTGTAATTTCAATAAATTGGTTATATGCGTACGAATAAGAACTTCAGTTTTGGCAAACGTATTATTCCATTTGATGTCCAAAATACGTCTTGCTTACTCCCATCCCGCTCATTGATGTGAAGATCCACCTACCGTTTTGAGTGACTAGTACACAACCTGGAGGCCATTTCGGGTTCATCTCCTCTGCAGTAATTTCATCATTCCTTTCCAGTCATATCCTATAATTGACGTTCTAAATCGTCGCCTGGATCTCAATCAAGATTGCGTTTCGTTGATGACTGGGCACAAATTGATAGCTGCGAGAGTCTCAGTGTCGTCTGAATAAAATACACACACACACACATATGTGTGTATATGTATACATATATATTTATATGTCAGTCCTTACAAATAAGACCAGATAGATATATGTATTGTAAATTTAATGCATAATTTTGTATTGAATGCGTAACAACATTATGATAAACTAAACCGTTTAATGTTATTTCTGTGATTCACGCTTTGCGACCTTTATTTAACCCATATACAGCAAAACCAAACAATACTTATTGGTTTACTGCTACATTTATTCAAATAATATTGTTTTATACTGTTATCGTATGTTATTTGATTCAGAGGCATTGTTTCCAAGTTTCAATGTTGATTCTAATAACAATGCCTCCTCTATGTTTCTCCTCTTTCATATCATGACAGGGGAAGTAAGTTTAATTAATATAATTTAATGAAAACAACGAATTGCGTACATCATTCTAAAATTACTTAGAACTTTTTTTATTACGACAATACATCATGTTTTAAATATGAATTCTATATAAATGAAACATCTTGTCATGTGCACTATACTTCATTTTTTAGATGATGCACGCTAACGGTACTGAAAAATATGTGGAAAATAGGTGGAAGTGTGAGAATTACTTTGTAATGAATGCTTAGGTTGATTATGACCTTCCTATGAGGCGGCGACTTACATACACACGCAATGTAGTCAGGTCATTGCCCCCACACTCACACTTTGGCCACGTCACTATTTTCTCCCTTGCAGCCCTGGTCACCAAATACTTCCTTCCTTCTAGTCATTACAGTATGTGCAACAACTGTTAATCCAGGCACGATTTTTTCTCTCCATTCTTACCCCCCTCACCATCTGTTTTCTCTTCCCATTACGTTCAAGAGAATATATAGGTTCGATACGTCAAACACACTTCCGTTTTTTCCTTAGCGTAAAACAAGTACATCATGCTTTTTGCTCCATTGGCTGTATCTCTTGCTTGTGTATTTTCTGAATATTTTGAAGCATATATCTATCTATCTATATATTGATATATATATATATGGTAATTTATAATTAACTCCTAGAATCCGTTCATTAATATACATTAATAAACTATTTTTACATCATATATCTTGCAGTTTCAAATCTACGTTTGCACATTACGATATATCTTTCTCAAACGAATGCTCCGTTGATAAATGACTATATTTATTCTTACACTGATTAGTATGGGAATGTTGTACAATACATTTATTGAATTATATTTGACACAGTAATGGGAATTATATTACCGGGAAGATAAATCTTAACTACAAACACCATATTTAAAACTTCTCTCACGTACTTTTAGTAGGTTCATTTTTGAGGATATGACATAATGTTGTACTGAAATATTTTAATTTTCTCTTCATAATCTACTAGTGTGTACAATTACTTTTATTCACATCCAGGCCTTGGGCAAATCACTGAATCAGTAAAAAGCAGCAAGCAATGTCTTGAGACTTGACAACTCGACAGGATTAATTTAGTCATTTCAACATATCAGCGGTATATGAAGGAAAATTAATGTAAGTTGCCTTAGACGACAGACAAATAATAATTCCATAAATTTGATGGAGAACTAATATTCTGAGGAATAATTAATTATCACTAAAATAGCAGAAATGCCATCGGATGAATATTTATTGTTTATATATTGATGATATTCTCTATAGATTGGCTCAAATATAGATCATGGAATTTGGTATTTGTGATTTATATAATAACATTCCTGATACTGTTTTAAAGCGATTAATCTCACAAAAATAATTCGCAGGGTATGCAACGAATTTGCAACGTATGTTAACGTTCATGTATAAAAGAAAATAATATTTATGTACGTTGATTCATAGGAACGTGTATATATATATATATATATATAATTATTATCGCTGTTGGTGTTGCTGTCTATTATTATTATTTCATGAAGACAGCTTATTTTGTTGTGTGTGATGTCTTTACATTTGCACCGATCTCTTTGAGCCATGTTGGTAGTGGAGTGATGATACTGCCAAACACACCAATTATTACTGCTATCGCGTCCACTCTCTTTATTGCTCACAACCTGCGTATTTTCCAGTTTTCTTCATTTTCTTTGACTTTGTTTTCACCGAGACATGGTGCGTCAATTGTCATGAAACTTTTGGTCTGGATTTTTCCAGTTTCTTTTTTCTTGTATCAAGTAATGCAGGAAATATTTTTTAATATAGAATCGAGCAAAATCAAAAATATTAATTCTACTTTCTCCCTTTCTTTAATACTAACGAATGCCTATCCGCCAATCAGTTTCATGACGTCATGTCTCTCTCTCTCAGAGGAAGTGAAAGAGAAACTGAGTGAGAGATGACGTAAAAGAATAAAAAATACGAAGAAAACGTTCCCTATCACTAAACCAAGAAGGTTCTCTGAATATGTACAATATATTTTAAGGTTAAATAGTAAACTTGTTTAAGTTTGCATAACTGAGATATTTTGGTTGGATTATATAGTTAACAGTTTTGCACTTCTCTCTATATTCTGTATCTGGCGTAACATACTTTTCTACGATAGGCACAGGTACCAATTTTTTTGGTGGGGGGGGGGATCAGTCGATTAGATCAACCACAGTACACAACTGCTACTTAAAGTTATCGGCACCGAATGGATGAAAGGCAAAGTCAACTTCGATAGAATTTGAACTCAGAACATAAAGACAGACGAAATACCGCTAAATATTTCGCCCGGCGTGTTAACGATTCTGTCAGCTCGCCGCATTTATCTGTCACACTATAGAAACATTTCTCATGGCACCAGCACAGAATTTAGAGATGCCTACATTTTTAATTTTCCGTGAATTTTTCACGGGTCCAGTTAATTGTAGTAGTAGTAGTAGTAGTAGTAGTAGTAGTAATAATAATAATAATAATAATAATAATAATAATAATAATAATAATAATAATAATAATAATAATAATACTGATAATAATAATAATAACTAGCGTATATCTTTTAGGAAGTATGGCAATGGTGGTGTCAACAATTACGTTGATGTCAATGAAATATCAGAGGTAGTATATTTCATGCATTCGGTTCATTATATTCTCATTTAAAATCTTAGTCTCCCAGCTATAATTGAAATATTTAAACTACCGTAAAACTGTCTATTGTTGAAAAGAATACAGATGCAACTTTTATTGCGTTTCCAAAGGAACGTCTTCCTGCAATGTTTGCAACCTTCCTACTATACACTTTATTAATAGCTTTGCAAAAATGATTCATAGATATAACAAATTGTG
>NC_068995.1:54436799-54437546 GCF_001194135.2 Octopus bimaculoides | reverse complement strand
GGGGGGGGATGTGTGTGTGTGGGAGTGTGTGGGTATATTTGTGTGTGTGTGTGTATTCAAACAGATCTTTCAAACGAATATGACAGAAATATGTACAGTGTTGCGTCTGAGGTAATAAGGGTATAATTTATAATTGTACCAAAACAAACGAATAAAGGTTAGAAATATACAGATATACTTAAATACACGCATACATACAGATACATGCATGCACACATCTATCTATCTATCTATCTATCTATCTATCTACCTATCTATCTGTCTGTCGGTCTATATATCTGTCTATATCTACTTTTATATATGTATATATATATATATACATATGTGTGTGTGTGTGTGTGTGTGTGTTTGTGTGTGTGTATACAGATACATATATATGCATATATGTGTATATAGATATAAATGTACACATGAATATATATATATTTTTGTCTTATTGTTTTATTTTTATGGAAGGCCATAAAATGGTATATATAAGTATGGGAATCCGCTTGTGTCTGCGTGTGTGGACGTGCGTCTTAATGTCTGTGGAGCAAAAAGCCATAAATTACTAAGCAAGTTCCGTCCGAACCTGCAATTAATTTCAGTACATTTTTGCAATACATTAGGATATATTACACTATCCTTTTTATACCAATAATTCTATCCTATTAGCTGAACAGCTATTCTTTTATGTCTCTGTATGTGTATGTACGTGTGTGTGTCTGTGCATATATATATATATATATATATATATATATATATATA
>NC_068995.1:54426446-54435902 GCF_001194135.2 Octopus bimaculoides | reverse complement strand
GAAAAAGTGGGAACATTTTCCTAGTACCGGAAGAATAGAAATACTATGAGAAAGACTTCATGTGATCTGCTGTAGAAATATGTGACATGCTTTCCTTCACAATTAACGCTATTTCCTATTAAATATAATTAGCGAGTATCAGTGATCAACAGATCCACATCTTTATTTGAAGCTATATTTGCTTACAACATTTATTTGATTGTGTTTCAAGTAGAGTTGTTTTTTGTAGATTAACTCATGATGAAAGCATTTATTTATTTATTTATGTATGTATGTATGTATGTATGTATGTATGTGTGTATGTATCTATGTATGTATGGATAGATAGATAGATAAACTAAAAGAAATGTGTTTATATATGTCTAAGTGTATACCTCAATAAATGGAAATGGAGAGAAAGTGAGAAACAAAGTAAAATAGCAGTTATGTTTCTAGTGATCATAGTTGTTTACAAAAACGCAGTTTATCACTGAAATTCCTACACTCAATCTTGTGTATTTTTTCTGTTTGTATGAACGGGTGACTAGACTGATTTATATCTGCTTCTGAAAGACCAACCGATGTTAAAGTTCACACTGTATATTGATCCGTATTTCTAATAAATATTCGCCGAGCATATTAATATGCATATACACTAAATGTAACAGATAACATATAGGAAAATCAACATTCAGCAGTAAAATACATAACTATTTTGCAAATAAATTTGAGGAGAGGAAAGAAGAAGTACAACACGAAATAGAAGCATTCATTTATATATTTACGGATGTGACTAGGAAAATCTGTACCGATGCACACAAATAGACGTTGATGCGTTTGTAAGGTAATCAAAGGAATAGTAAACAGTATTATTTATAACTAAAAAGCATATCCCTTTGTGAATAAGGAACGCAAAATTTTGCTGGACTCCATGAGATATTATCTATCTATCTGTCTATCTATCATTTTCTCTATCTTTCTCTCTCTCTCCTTCCCTTCTTTCTATATATGTATATGTATATAATTATATAAATATATACATATAAATAAATACACACAAACACACACACATATATATATATATATATACACATATGTATACATACATACACATATATACAATGGAGTTTCACGTCGTTAGGCGACGTACGAGGGTTCGGTAATTCCTTACTTATCGAACAACTACACAGATGATTCGTTGATAATGATCAAATGCTTGTGTACACATAAGCTCACTTCGTCCATAAGATCGACATTACATTTACAACTTTACAAGTGCAACTGGGCGTCTCATGCCAGGTGTCGAAATGATCGCAGAGCAACGTGAAATGAAGTCCTTTGCTCAAGAACACCATTCAACGCCCTGTCTGGGAATCGAAACCACAATCCCGCAATCGTGAGCGCAACAACTTAACTAACCACTCGGCCCTCATATATATATGTGTGTGTATGTATCTATTATTTTCGGTGTGGTAATGCTGCTATATACTTTCAAGTTGTATAGATGAACAGTTTCTGTATTGGAATGTAATCTCGTCGAAAGTAAGCAGAAGTTTTCATAAAGGAATCAGTAGACCGTATCCCATCTAAGGACCCCAAATCCATGAATACAATAGAAATATGTGTTAGTATTTTCTAATCTGGTAAAAAAAAAAAATAGTGGATGATTTTATTAAATTGTTAAATATACATACGAGTAAGTGTGTGTGTGCGTATGTGTGTGTTAGTGTGTGTCTTGGCGACACCGCTCTTGAGTTGAAAGTATTAAAAGTTGAAAGTAATAAAACCAAATGCGTAAATTATGGTTGCAAAATCATCGATACTACAACATGGTGATCTATTCAGCATGTAATATTTATTGTTAATGGTATTGAATGTTAGCCTAAATAGTATGTTCCAAGTTTACATATAAACTTAGACACACATACACATAAATGCATCACGCATGCACACACACACACTTATGTAAGGAGAGACAGTGAGATATGTATGTGTATCCGTATACATACACACATGCATACATACATACACACACACGTACATACACACGTACATACACACGTAAATGTACCTAGATAAATAGATATACAGGGTGATGTATTAATCGATCGATAAGAATAATATAGTTAAATATAGATAGATAGATAGATAGATAGATAGATAGAAAGATAGATAGATAGATAGACATGAAGACAGATAGATATAAAGACACACAGATAGACAGACATACAGACACATAGATAGATAGATACATACATACATACATACATACATACATACATAAATTTTACCAATATTCTACTTCTAATGATTGTCTATTTTTGGTATGTCCTTTTTGAATATAAATCTCTAATAAAAAAAAAACTCTACCTCATTGAATTGTTTTAAAGCAAACTGTCTTGTTTTGTAAGTTCACTATTTCTTTATATAACTAAGAATGTTCGGTATAATATTAAATTTGTTTCTTGTTCAAACAATGTTGATCTTCGCTGAACTCATTGCTCATTTAATGGAACATAAAACTATGTCTCAACGGTAAACCAATTCAGCGAAGAGCAGAAACAAGTGGGAATAAGAAAATATTCCGAAAGAAAGTTATTTATAAGTTTAATGAATATCCGAGTTTAGCATTCCTGTCGGCAGGTCTGATGGCTCTTGCAGATATAATCTGATCATATGAATTTCTGCAAGATAGAATCTGCTGTGAATAAACGTCTGGAGCCGTTAGCATGATTAAAAGGAAATAATCAACCATGTTTATAATAAGCTTTAAACATAAACAAACAAGCAAAAAAGTAATTTCTGGATTTTCTAACTTTATATTGTTCTCTGTGAAATATTGTTTCCTGAATGAAACCAGTAAAAGGAAATTGGATAAGGTATATAATAGCATTGAATTCACATGTTCCATGCTAAAATATTACAGGCGACGCCATAAAACGTTGTGCTATAAACTGTTTATCTTGATGCAAACTCTTCTGTTGTATGTGCTTTCTTTGGAATATACCATTGTGTTCTTGGAAGGTTAGAGAAAATTTTGCACAAGTGATTACTCGATTAACGCCATAATATTGTAGATTCAATTTTCCCCATTGTGGTGGAAATATGTCTAATGAAATATTATATTAATTAGCTGTTTTCTTTAAGGAATTAGAGATTTTAGGTGCAATTTTAGTACAAGAATTTAGTCAACAAGAAACCTACTAAACAGAAAACATGAGTAGTTCAAAAAAGTAGAGCATATTATATACACTCTCAAAACCATTTTGATCATCGACTTGGCTTCTTTAAAGTAAAATTTCGATCAGCTTCATTGAAATCTCTTCAATTCTGATTGTACATGGACGATGTCTGTACGATAATAAAATTATACTCATGCTGAAGACTTGTGTAACTCACTGATTGATTTTTTTCAAACTCTTGTACGCAGGCCACCTGGAAATGTTAGAATGTTAACTTGTGCGACTAAATTGAAACTTCAAATAATTGTTAAATGTCATGTTACGAAATGGAACAAAGTTTGTCTACTGTCTACTAAATTTCAGTCGAACTGGTTCAGTCGACCGAAAGTTAATGGATCGACAATTCGTGTAGATGGTGAGAAATGGATTGAACCTGGAATTTCTTTCTTTGAAAGCGAATTTCTCAACAGAACCTACATATCGACACTGATAGAGTTATTTGCACTCCCTATAACGCACAGAATCATACTTATTGAATAGGAGATAGGTTAGTGTTATGTCGTTAGCATTCGATAAATATAAACTACCGGGAACGAACACTAAATCGATACCTTGATTGCAGAATACCTTGGAAACTACGATTTAATAGTCTCGTTTTGAGTCTATATCCGTGATGGTTTATTCCATTATTTTTCCCCTGAATGGAGAGGTTGTTGATATGTGGTGTCATGTAAATAAACCTTTCTAGAAAATTCTAGCACGGAATTTCATATATTTCATGTATACAAGGGGTATACCTAATTGCAAAAGATAAATATTTGATACGTATATACATCTATGTGGTTCTGTGTAGGACTATGTACGCGTGTATATATGTTCAAGCATATTTGGTTATGCGTTCGTACGTCATTGTATTTATGCATAACTATTTATTGAGTATATGGTTTTCGGCATTCCTAGCATGGCATGCAATTATTTGTATATCATGAATTATTATTTGTGTCACGCGTGGCTGTAAATTCATATTAAATTTATGTAAGAATATGTAACTTTTTTCGACGGTATATATATGAATAGCAATGTTCATCATGCAGTGTTGTTGTCGCTACAAAGAAACTGATTGTGTGATTCAGGTTCGCCTCTTCTTTTAGTCAATTTCCTCCATCCATACACATGAAGTAACTGGCAGCAAACAACAGACTTGAGAATGGAAAATATATAACTGTAAGATTAGCCAAGTGTATGAATATTTTTAATTGGGTTTCTTTCACCAGAAAATAGAAAACTCTTTGCTAATACCCATGGCAAAGGCTTTGTCACATTGAAAGGTAGTGACTGCTAAGAACTATATGATAGCTATCATGCCGATGCACAGCTGTATCTGGCTTAGAACGACAAATAACTATTGGATTTAAGTGACAGTCAAACCCTTCTTAAATAGTGTTTATAAAAACTTTATTTGGTGGATAAGGCGTAGGCAAAGATTATCGCCAACCCAAGAAATACATTTAGAGCAAATCATTACATGTTTAAAAATACCGTTTAACCTTTTCACATGAATTTGTGATAATCACAAATCGTATTTTAGGAATAAATGGAAATGTGAACCATTTATCTCGAATGTTTATTTTGTAGGATACATTACTAATTCATATATATCAGGTAGCTGGACGCCCTGCATTAACAGGTATAAATTTCGATAATATCTATTTAACCTTTCATTTGAACTCAGAACATAAAACCAGAACAAATGCCGCTGAATATTCTGCCCGTAATGCTAACGATTCTGCCAGCTGACCAATTTACACGTTTACAACATAATGAAACATCACAATTTTCAGTGCTACATTGAAATTATAACGTGAGGATAGGAGAAAGATTGAAGATGCTGAGCTGTCTTGTGCTTATGACCACTGCATCGCCTTTCAGATGTTAGAAATCAATGGAATAGAAAACTTGCATAGATATCGAGATCTATAATTCGTGAAGATAGTGAGAGCGGGAGGGAAAGAGAAATGCTACTTTGATGCTATTCTGATAAGTGTTAGTTCTAATGCGTATTGTACCGGAAGGTAAAATGTCAAGACCTATACTTTCTGTTTGGCAATCTAAAGAATACAGATCTTATCTAAAGTGTTGAGGCTGTTCAAATTACTGACCTGTTGGTATCATGTATTACATAATGTATATTGTTCAGCAACAATATGCGAGTGTGCATTTCTTGATCATCGATATAGAACAGTCAGTATTAGTGACTATAGAATTTATTCTTTTTAATCTCATGAATGTAAAAATTTTAATTGAATGCATGCATTTATTTGTCCTATTTTTGCGACTGCCATCAATCTTCGTGTACTAATCAAACATGTTATAGTATGGCTTTTTTCCTCTGTGTGATCTATTGGAACTATCTGAGATATTGAGGTAATGGCCAACAATATACCACTCTAATGTGTTCGTACATAGAGCGAATAATTTTAGATTGACACTTATTACAGTAAATGGACCGCAGTGATTCTCCTGAGGCCAACATATTCTTATTGACACGCTCAACTAAACTTCGGTGAATGCCTGCATTAATCAGTTAGAACACCAGGGAATTTCTAACAGAATTTTTAAAACACAGACCAATTATCACCTGTCAGGTTATACAGAAAGTCGGTACCGGACATCAAGTAGTATTGTGTTCCATAATGATTGCGAATTCTAAAGTGTGGCTATTAACCAAATATTTGTTTGTGTAGCAAAAGTCATCTCAACAAAACGATGTGTAGGTGTGTATGTTTTTATACATATGTGTATATTATATTTTGTTATTAATTATGATATATCAAAGGTTTCGTCACACAATATTTTAGTAGCAATAACTATCAAATTGCATGCTGTAAGTGTAACATTAAGCGATTATTTTTTAAAAGCTTTTATTCTTTGATCTTGCTAAAACAATAGGATAAATGTTTAAACAATATATTAAAAAATGAATTTCCTTTCTCTTTTCTCATTTCCCTTCGGTGCAGTTTCAGCTCTTAAACGGAAACCTGTTCAAGCAAAATAAAACTAAAATAAAAGATGAAATACAGTCACTCACATATTCTGCTTAATAGGTGTTTACCGTGCGGGAAAATATATTTACATTTTTGTCATGTTAGCATATTTCCGTGATAGGCCGTCTTAACGGAATTTTTTTTTTTTCAAAATGCTCACAAATTTTTCAACCTAATAAATTAATTCAAGTTATTTAAGCGATTAAATATTCGTAATCTTTGTTTTATTTAAATTCTGAATATTGCAAACGTTTAGCTTTACTCTTCCTTTTATTTGTTTGCTCTTTTTAATAACTTAGGTGAGAAATGACAGCGTTTCAGCAGATCGTGACAGGTGCAATAGCGTGAGAAGATATTCCTAAAACAGTGTAATTGGACTAAATACTTCCAACATAGGTGATTCCTCCCAACGGAAGCAATTTTTACGTCGGTAAATTCGAGCACTTTTCAACAAGGAATCAATGATGATAATGTTTGTTATTACAACTTATAGAGCATGTATCAATGGGTACTAGGCATGTTTACTATAAATATTTAATTTTATAATACTTAGTACATTGACTTCAAGTTTTGGCACAAGACCAGCAGTGCCGTGGAAAGGGTTTAATCTATTAAGTCGATCCCAGTGCTCAATTGATACTTATTTTATCGACCACGAAAAGTATGAAAGGCAAAGTGTACTTCGTCAGCATTTGAAATCAGAAAGTGAAGGCGGACGAAATGCCGCTAAGTTTTTTGCCCGGCGTGGTAAAGATTTTACCAACTCACCACCTTAGTACATTAACATAGTACATTAACGTAGTACATTAACGTTCAATCACTCATTCGGTGTCATGTACACAAATGAGAACCATTGGATTTAAATGTGCCCATTATCAATGACAGAAGCAGAGATGTTAATATCTCTGTAAATTATTATTTTTCCGTAGAATATTTGATGATATGTATAGTTACAAAATTTCTCATAAGAACCCTGTGCTCAACATTAATCATACTTTTGAATAAACCTTTGCTTATTCATTTCACCATGCTAGAACAACATCGCTATTGTATTTATAACATACTAGTAACTAGTGCCTGAAATACCTCGTGATCACACCTATTCCTTCAACGGGTACTAATTTTTTTCCGTCATAGTGTTGAACATGCCAACAGAACATAGTCACAAAGTAATTTAATTATATGGCCTTGATTTCAAATTTTTCAATCAATTTCCCCTGAATTATTCATTACATATTCTTTGAACATTTTTAGCCGGCTCAAGTGTCTATGTCTCAACGCTAGCCTATGCATTTCTTTGTCATCAGCATGACACTAAATCATTGTACTCGCATCAACGTAAAAGAGGTAGGGAAATGAACGTAAATGATAAACCGCTGAATGTAAAAAGAGACAGTTATTGCTTGGGCAGAATGTTTGCAGTTGTACCCAGTTCCGCGTGCCAGCTGTTTATGTGATTGGGTCAAGAATGAAGTGCCAAATCAGAGGATTGGTAAATAGAGAAAAATTCATATTTCAATTAATAACACGCATACAATAAAGTACTAGAATTATACTTTGGAACATACTCGTTAACAAAATCATCACTTTTCCCATCCAAATAATAATGTTTATCCTTTTGTGGTTATTCATGTTATTTTGTTGAAAATGCTAATGACCCTGTTATTGGTGATTGTGTTCTTGGTACACGTTTTGATGCTACAGTTGTTGTCATGTCAGCTGTTGCTGATTGCGGTGCGGTTAAAAAGGTATGGGTGAAGATGTGGCGGTATAAATGGTGCTTAACGGGTGGTTGGAATGATGACTACGTTGTTATTAGATGAGATACTGGGGCCATTGTTGCTGAACGAAACGAACTATGATAAATGATACTCCAACCTTGATAATTTAGTTGTTTCAGACTCACTATCGAGAACTGTATAAACTATGTAATACAAATTTTAGGATATGATCAGAGGCCTTATTTGATCCTATTCTCATCACATTGGTGATGATGTTAGTGCTTGTTTGCCATGCTAATAGCAAAGAGATGCCTTCGGAGATTATGTCAAGGAATACGGATGAACACGTATGCGGGTTCTATTGATGAAACTTATAATGAGAACATTGGTTAGAAGCCTGATAATATATGATGTTGACTATTTTGTGATTGTATTTATTTATTGATCTTTCTTTAATGCTTTTGCCCAACGGAAATAATTGCTATCATATATATGTCTCTCGTCCAACGAAATTAACCGAAACTCTCTAATTATTGCCTTCTATAAACTATAAACATAGAAGCCATTAACTCAATCTGGTGCCTGCTTAACCAACCGATACTAACACTTTCCCCACAGAGACAGACACTTAGTCTATGCCTAAAAATATGACTGTATATACACGTGATTTAATGTGAATGTATATATATATATGTGTGCTAGTGTGTGTATGCATGTAAGTATTATGCATGTATGTATGCATGTACGTATGTGTGTGTATGCAAGTATATGAATGCGTTTTGTTTGTGCATCACTCTTTCAGTGTGCACGTGTGTGCATATGTGTGTTTTTGCGTGTGCATGTGACTGCACGTTTGCTTGAAAGTTCAAGCGAGTGCGGCAACATGTACGTGAATAAATGTGTGCTAACATATGTTTTTATTTATTGCACATTCTAGAAATAATGGATGGCAGCTAGAATATCAAATATATAAATATTTGGAAGTCTCAAAAGACAGTTCTCTCATTGGAAAGTGTGTGTGTGTGTGTGTGTGTGTGTGTGTGTGTCTGTGTGTGTGTGTCTACATACATATAGATGTGCTCATATACATACATTCATACATTTATGTGTGTGTGTGTGTGACATGCATATATACATAACCTCATGCATACATCCATATATTTAATTAACTGATTTATGTATGAGATCACAACAAAGTTCTCACATTTTGAAAACTCTCTCTGCAAAAGCATTTCATTAATTTAATGCTTCTAAGTCTACTATTTTCGCTAATCTTACTCTTGAGTGCATGATACAGCAATGAGTAAGAGCTAAATTCTCGACATGTTCAAATGATGATATTAATATTGTATCACATGTCATGTTTTATGAATAAAAACTATACATACGAATGGCACTTATCTATGCATACAGTAGTAGTGGCAGTAGTAGTTTGGTGGTGGTGGTGGTGGTGGTGGTGTTGGCGGTCGCGGAGTCGGCGGCGGCGGGGAGGAGGAGGACGACGACGAGGAGGAAGAAGTAGAAGAGGAG
>NC_068995.1:54425203-54426436 GCF_001194135.2 Octopus bimaculoides | reverse complement strand
GAAGAAGAAGAAGAAGAAGAAGAAGAAGAAGAAGAAGAAGAAGAAGAAGAAGAAGAAGAAGAGGAGGAGTAGGAAGAAGAAGAAGAAGAAGAAGAAGAAGAAGAAGAAGAGGAGGAGGAGGAAGAAGTGGATGGGGGAGGAGGGGTTGCTGCTGTTGTTTTATTTGGTTCCAAGACGGCCTTAAAAGAATTAAGGTTTGCGAAATCTGAGATTTTGTCCTAACTTTCACTTATCTCTTGTAATCTGCCATTTGTTTAAAGCAGGAAACTTGAAATTTGAAGGAGTTTGCTCTGCCATTACCAACTACACGGATACACAATCCTGTTTTCTTGTGACTATTTTAGTATTACTTACGCAAAGACACCTTGCTTCTCTTAGAAGCGAAATTTCTGAAACTTAGAAGTCTTCCCACAGCTAAGAGTCCATTTCTCAGTTATAGTTCCACTTTAAAGAGATAATACACCATATATAAAATTACAAGTGTTTTGAAAATAAATGCTGCGGATATCGCAACATTCTCTCGGTTCTGTATTTCTTGTTACGGTGTTCAGAATGCCTTGTGCTCCTTGATGTAAGAAAAGTGCAACAGGTTTATTCAATATTCACAGATTATATACGGGTGATATTTCCATTTCGTGGCTAGTAATTTATTGTCTTCAGCAAATTATTTCGATGATACCCTTGGTGTATTAATCTTTTCTAACCATGCCGCAGGAGAATAAAACTCATTTTCCCTGTATTTTCTGTTATTAAAATTGAACATAGTCTTATAGTTAAGTAAAACATGGCTACTATAATAATCTCTTGAAATGCACAATATCGCAGTTTTAGACATGCTAAGAGAATCTAAATCTATAATCACAGAAAATTATCTGCTTTTCCAGATTCCCGTTAGATTGACCGTCTATATTACTGGTGTAATAAAATTGTTGCTGTTATTTATGTACCTAGCATGTTCTGGTTCTCACTAAAGCTACCAGTGCTGCAGCTACTGCTATACATAGAGATGCTGATGCTGCTTTTGGTATTGAATTTCCTATAAAGCTTACTGTTTCAATTGCATCCGATATTGATTTTGTTCGCGCAAAATATATTTCTAATATCTGGTCTACGTTTGTTGCACTTGCCCTCTCATTTATCTTCTTCAGTGTGCACATCTCCCAATATAATATCGGTACATACAAAAACACACAGACTCATATATATATATATATATATATATATATATATATA
>NC_068995.1:54419209-54424909 GCF_001194135.2 Octopus bimaculoides | reverse complement strand
ATATATATATATATGTATATGTATATATACATATATACATATATTTATGTATGTATATATATGCATATCTGTGCATATATAAATATATATATGTATGTATATGTATGTATATATTGATGTCGATGCATCTATTTGTGTATTTAGGTATGTATATGTGTGTGCATATGTGTCGATGGTTTGGGTACTTGGAGCGGAGGAGGTTATTAGAGACTTGTACACAGTGTAATAATGAAAAACTTCTTGGAACTTGGAATTCAAAAAACACCGAATTTCTTGACCATTCACATTTTGCTGACTGTGCATTGTTACAATTGCTTTCGTCAGGTTTTATAGTGAACATTAACTGCCTATTTAATCATTTGTTTGCCGATTCATGTTCAGTGTTTACTCAGGCATGATTTGTTCTCAGAACATAAGTAAACATATCTTATATGACTTAATTTTCGAAGATTAGACATTATCTGTTACGATGTTCGTTAATCTAGAATTATAAATCAGTATAATTTGAATAGTAAGAGTAATCCACGAGACCATTTTACATGATATGTTACACGGTTCCGGCTTCACGTTGGACTAGAAGCAGGATTATGCACCCAATATATTTCTGTCATATAATTAACATCATACGAATATCTATGTACATTCTAAACAACTTAAACTACAGATGATGTAATCTGTCAATATGTGTGTGTGTGTGTGTGTGTATGCGTGTGTGTGTGTTTGTGCAATGTGTGTATATGCACATGTATGTAAGCATATGGATATGAAAATAAACAGATCACCATACAGACGGATAGGTACATAGTTGCAACACACACACACACGCAGACATGCACACACAAGGAGACACAAGGTGCATACATATACAAACACATTTCACACACAAACATATAGACGCACACACTGACCAATACACATGCGCACAAACAAACAAAAAGGTACGCAGTGTAATTAATGGACAGAATCAAGACTATTGAAACGGTTGCAACGAAAATTTTAGGAAAATAAAATAAGGAATAAGTGAAAATTTTACCGCTGAGTGTGTTAAATTATAAGGCACAAAAAGAAGATGACTCTCCCCAAACGCAACAGAATATGCTTCAACACACAAACTCACATAAAGAATCTTGCAAACCAAATCCCAAAATGAAATATATATATATATATATATATATATATGTATATATATATATAAGTATATGTGTATGCGAGTCTTTGTGGCTATGTTTGTGAGTATGTCTGTGCTGTATATAAGTATAAATATTTATCTATCCATACCTCTATATATAAAATTGTGTGCACGAATTAGAGTAAATATTAATGGCAAAAGATTTTAACATAAGAAACATTTGTTGGAATCTCCCGGCATAATTTTCCATCACATGCAGGCGAAAGGAGAAAATCGATACTGTTCCTACGTCCCTGTATAAAATAACAAATACATGATGCACTGGAATGGAATTGTCCATTTGTTGTGAATGCTATATCAACTCTCAAACAAAACCTACAATATCTATGGTTTGTCGATGCGTAATCGGCAGCTGTTGTATATATTCCTTCATTGTATCGAAAGAATTACGTTCGAACTGCACTTATTGTTACACTTAGTTACGTAACTATGAAAATCACGATATAACCAACACAAGGAATTCTAAGAGCAATTTAATTCATCTGTGAAACAAAGGAAATATCCGCAACATTATTTATTTTAAATATTTCACGGAATTCATTGTTGTTTGAACAAAAGTAGTATTTTCGCATAGAGAGAGAACAAATCCCATGACGAATATGAGCTTCTACTACTACAGATTCACAAACGTGAATACCCTTAGACCCACTAACAAAAGCACATATATGAGTATGCATGTAATTGTCTGTTGAGCAATAATGACTGAGCAATGGACAGGTATATCAAAAGGTTAATCAGTCGACACAATTCAAAGTAGAGAGACTGCTTTACCAGAGGATCCCATTATATTTTACGTGTCTTCAGTTACAACAGCTGCAGAATCTCGGAGTAAGTTCATATTGAAGTAATGCTATACAACCGAAATGCATTGTCTCATGGCCAGACAAAGAAAATCTACCTAAGTTGTTCTACTATGAAAGATAACAATTACAAAATTTAGTATAGATTAAAATGGTAATTTGTTCCCCAACAATATTTGAATGCACGGTGTAATTTGGCACATAAACGATAAAAGCTGCGTTTCAGTTAGGAATAATTTATGATTAATTATTTTTACTTTTTGATAAGTATGAATGGATGTACGTATGCATGTTTGTATATATATACCGGAGAATTCACTAAAAAACAACAGACGAAGACAGGTGGTGTAAACAACAAATGGATGTATTAGTATAACGTTCGGGAATAGAGAAAGTCTTTAACGTTTCGAGTCTACGCTCTTCAACAGAAAGGAACACAGAAAGAAACAAGAGAAACAAGGAGAGAAAAAAATATATATGTGTAGTGGTCAGCGATCTATCATGGAGGATGGATGGATTGATGGACTGACTGATAGTTTGATAGATAGGTATAATTGCTTCAAGAAGTATTATGAGAGCATGCTAGTCGACGAGTAGGTTGAATTTACAAATATTAGCTTTATCCGTAAATGTTTGCAACGTATATATAATTAGTTTCGTGGAAAACAAACATTTCTTTAGATGGATATGATTTCGGGCAAGTTTACTCGCGAACAAACGCACGGAAGCATACATAACACATCATACACACACACTTTCACACGCATGCAGATACATATTTACACACACACACACACACACACACACACACACACGCACACACGCACACACATACATGCACACGCATATGCATACACACATGCGCGCACACACACATATAAGTATATATGAAAATTATTTATTTAAAACTGCATTAAGAAAAAAATACATTTATTATTAATATAGTTTAGACGGCGAGCTTAAAACCATTTCGTCCGTCATTACATCCTGAATTCAATGTCCGCAAATATCGTCTTTGCCCTGAGTTGAACAACGGTGTCAATGCGATCGACGGATTCCTACCCCAGTGTATGATGCGTTGTGACTATAATAGAAAGTATTATTAATGCAGTTATAATTAGCAAAGTACTGCCATGAGATAAAATAAGATAGTTTGCTGTTGTCTGCCGCTCAAATTTATATTCACCTACTAAACATTCATGGAGCTATTTATACAGCGCTAGTATTTATGCCTAAACTATGATGCTCTACGTATATGTCGAAACCGGGCCAAATTTTAACGGCTGAATAGAGAACGCTTTGAGTTCTTGCCATTTAGACTGTAGATTTCGATGACGAGTGATACGAATTGATCATTTGGTTTATTCAATATACATTCATGCATATTCCATAAATATTCCATTTAGAAAATAATAGAAGAGGGTTCATTTCTCTATATTAATAGAAAGTATAATTCAAATGTTGATAATGTTTTTTTTTCGCATAAATATGTCAGACGATATCATCAGTTAGTCTCAAACTGATTGAATCACTCCGTAGCATAACGTAATTCGATGGGGTTGTAAAGCAGAATAAAGATCGCCAAGAATTTCCTAACATCTATGAATACAGGGATGGTGTATATATATATATATATATATATATATATACATATATATATGATGAACATCGGTAGGAGAACAGGTATCTTAGTGCAAAATGTTGATACGCTTAACGTCAGCCTTTCTAAGATGCACTGCAACTTATTGTTGTCTATGTCATGAACAGATACGGAAATTACATCAAATACACTGATTCACAAACTCAAGCATCTCCATTGATTTCATTCTTATTTTATAAGAATCATAGATTCCAAAACACCACTGCGAGCTTCCGCAGTATAACCTAGAATACGGAAACGAAAGAAAACATATCTTTTCTAAACAAAACAGTTACAAGCCACGCTTAAACAATATTTCTATTCTATTTCACAAAAAAAAAAAATCTTTAATTGAAAGTAAATTCTGCACTCGAAACAATTTTGAATGTGTATAAATGTTTATATTAGTAAATAGTTTGAGATTATGTATTTTAATATGCATTAGGTTATTAATTTTTCAATGTTTCATTCTTTATATTGTGTATGCTCCAATGACCTTTTTGAGTGCTGTCGAACTAACGATTATGACTTAAGTGTTTATTCAACCTCAGATTTATGTTTGAGTTATCTATTGTAAGTAGTCGGACATAACTTCTTTGAACTTCCCACACCGAGAATAAATATGTATGTATGTATGTACCTATCTATCTATCTATCTATCTATCTATCTATCTATCTATCTATCTATATATACATCCATTTATCTATCAGTGTGTCTGTCTGTCTATCTGTGTATCTATGTATGCAGCACCAAGTACAGCATTATTCGTATATTCCTACATATTTTTCGGAATAAGTACGCAGTCACAGTACTATCTATGCCCACCGCCATTGTCATGTTGTTCCTCTACATTTTTAATCATTACGCGAACAGACTTGTAAAGTAGCCTAAGAAAACTCAAAGAAACTTATTATTGAAGTGCTCGAATGTAATTCTTTGAACTGCCGTCTTTAAAGTTCTCACCTTCAACAGACGTCAGATTCCAAAACTCGTGAAATGTAATTCCTTGAAAGAGAGGAGACATCACGGAATAAATCTGTCTTAAATTTGATTTTAATCAAACTTACAGTTTGGAAATTACTAGTGACGTTTATTTTCTCGCATTGTGCATAATATCGCATGTTTAATATTCATATGAACAAGAGTAAATTATTACGAAGAAAAGGATATCTAACAAGAGGGTAAATGTCTCTCTATGTAAATATGCCTTCATATTTTGGCTAAACATACACAGCCGGCTAGTATAAATTATGTCAGTTCTGGCAACTCTACCTCATGCATAATTTATGCAACTGTACATGTAAATGAAAGAATGTACTAGCTTCGAATTATAAGCAAAATGTAAACATTTTCTAATAATCTCCACTCGTAGCAAGTTTCTTTTGAGAACCTACATTTAATCGATTCTTTTTCAAACATGACCTCAGAGAATAAATTATAACAAAATTTATATTTCCGCCCCCGTTGAAGTTAGTAAAGCAAATTGATTTTAGACTTTTGTATGTGTGTGTGCATTAGTGTGTCCCCGATTGATTGCGAATATCGAAGTATAATTTTGCATTATATATTAATGATATACTAATATACTTCTTAATATCCTTAAATTACTGTTACTGTGTAAATATCTGATTCAATGAAGCATGGAAAACAGCAAAATGACTTTTTCAATTTAAGTGAGATTTTTTAATAAATAAATGATTTAATTATAAAAATAACTGAAAGTTATAGCTCACTATATATTCTCAATAATTTGACCTTCTAAACACACTTCCAATGAATCGCAGATTAAATCATCAAAATAGTGACGTCATTGAACTAATAAACAAACAGACATACTCACACTCAACGTTTTCTATGTAATCAAATGCAAAAAGTAAAAATCATCGTACGATTTTCATTAATGATTACTTCAAAAAAGTAGCAAACGTTAAATATATTATAGCTTCTTTTTTGTATGTATGAGCTAATATCTGCATACGATTATTGGTGAATACACATATAAGACCATATATGCATAAACATATTCACGCATAGACACACAGACACATACACACGGTATATATATATATAT
>NC_068995.1:54416037-54418983 GCF_001194135.2 Octopus bimaculoides | reverse complement strand
TATATATATATATATATATATATATATATATATATATATATGTGTGTGTGTGTGTGTGTGCTCATCTAGCTTATCATTCAACTGAATGTCTGGACATTTAAATAACCTGTAATTTACGGAATATCATAATATTTCCTCTACCATAATTTTCGAAACCGAATCAAATATATAGTTTTTACAATCGGTCCATACTCGAGTTTTAGAGCTGATCAAAGGACGTCAAGTTTTTTCGTTGGCACTTTTCTAATTTTAATACGTACCAATCCACGAAAGTGAATCGTTTAATCTACGTGCTTTTCTTTTTTCATCATACTAAGACATAGATTTCTTAATTTCCCCGTCAGTCCATGAAAAACCTTCTTTACTGGCATAAATGTGTGTGTGTGTGTGTGTGCGCGCGCGCGTGTAAGAAATACAAGACAAGGTAGAAAATGCTAAAATAATTTCATCATGAAATACATTTGTAATGGTTTGTGCCGGTTTCAGTCTTTTTGTCTTTTTCAACGAAGAGTAAGACAAAGGTAGATATTAATTAAGAAGACAAACTATTAGATTGAAGTAAAAATTAAATGAAATGTTTTGTAAATATTTTCATAGTCTTCAAATAGGTAAGATGTTTCCCCTATTTTTCTGTCTCTCCTTTTCTTTGTGAAGATCTAGTAGCAGATCTGAAAAAGAAATATATATATATAGACATAGAGGTGTATGTGCGTGTGTGTGTATATTATCGGTTTCTAACTTGCATTCAGAAATTAAAAATTTCGCGTTTGTGGTAAAATTTGGTTGTCTATGTTGATGTACATTAATTTCGAGTGGTAACACATACACTCATTCATATTTTTTAACCTCGCAATTATATGTATGCAAGTTACTAAAATTCCTTAACGCATCTCTCATTGTCTTTTCTCACGAAATTGAATGTATCTTAAAAATTGTCTGATCCATATTGCAAAGTATCTAAAATTGCATTGAATATAGCTTTGTGGCTGTTATTATTGATTTTACCTAACTAATGTTCCACAATATTTTTGATAATCATCACTTGAAATTCTTATCTCATTTAGGTATTTGCGCTAGTGTTATAACGTTATGATATACATCAGTCTGGTTTGAAAATATACTGCACATCGATTTGATTATTTTTGTGGTTATGGGATGACAATCATATTTAACCAGTAACAGTAATGGGAATGACAGATTATTTTACGATTTCAATGCAGGTTAATGATGTTACGTCATTAAATTTTAATATTGGTTTTCTAATCTATATTACTGAAATATAAATAGGTCGCTGGACTTTTAACATTCAAACGGTAGTAAAGTTCTGACTGCACAATTTTTTTTCGATATTTAGACTAAAATTAAGGAAATAACTCAATATTTCAATTGCCGCATCTTCTCAAGCGAAAGAATACCTATTCAGCTTTAAGTTTTATTATTATAGAATTTAATAATTATTTCCCGTTACTATTGACGAAAAATTATTCTGAAATGTCATTAATATGATATATAGTGAATTTCTGTCGTAGACAGTAGCTATATTACCACATATTACTACATTTTATAATACTTTCATTCAAATGCTATAATATAATTGCTTTCATAATGATGTGATAACAATTTATATTTCCTTGGCGCTTGTTGTCTTGGGAAATTGTGACACAGAGAAGGGAAAAAACAATGGCCATTAATTCACATATTATCTAACAGAAATTGAGAATTATGTTGCACTTAATCGCTCCTAAATAAACAAATATAAATACTAACACTGATCGAAAATACAAATATGCTTTAAATAAATCAATTTAAATGAATATATTCATTTATCAAAGCAAAGTAACTAAACGTCAATGATTATTTCGGTGGCTGCTTTAATGCAAAAAAAACAAAAAAAAAGACAAACGTATCCAATCTTGAGACACGATTGTTCTGTGATTGTTTACAATTTAGAGAATCAAAATACAAATAAATGAATCTAAAGTAGATAAAATATCAGTGTATCTAATTTACAATTAAATCTTATAATTTGTTGAAAAATCAGTTTAACTTTACGTTATTTAGTTAACGCTTTTATTATTTTTTAAATTATACTCATAGCTGATTTAGTTTTCCAGAATAACATTGCTTGCTAATATATTTAAGCTCACTTGGAGAAATCAATCTACATTATTTCGTTTGTTTTTTTTTTGTGTTCTTTTTTTCTTTTTCTGAAAAATATTTGTTGTTTTCAATTACAATGCTTAATGAACTTGAATTACAAAAATGTAAAAAGTGATTTTGCTATTGTAATTTCTTTAATAAAACATTAATCCTTCAAAAATTTGAAGTCATTTTTGTTTCTATTTTAAATTCCACAGAGAGTGTTGCTTCTGGCTATACAAATGTTCAATCGATACTTTATCTGTTTCTTTACTAATCATATTTGAGATTGCTGCACAAATATTTTAGTGTGCATGTTGAACTGCATGTAAATTAAACATTTCTTACAGGTATAGAATGGAAGCAGGTTTAGAAATCAAAGTTTTCACAAATAATTTTAATCTGTTTTTGTTTCAATTCCGATAAAGTAGGGAATACATAAACTGCCTTTTCAATGGTTGCAATTTACAAGATCATTTTTTAGAATAATTATATTTATTTCGTTTGTCGTGATAGGAAACTTTATCATCAGACTTGTACACTTACTTTTTTTTTTTTAGGACGAAATATTGTAAAACTGTAATTAATTCAGAGAAATATCCAAAATTGAATAATATTATTCCTGAGAGGTTGTACTGAAAATGTATGCGAAGACATTCCCGAATCGAACTATTTACAAATGCTTTTATTACTGTATCAAGATATCGGAGAATAATTATTACGATCATGACCTCTTATCCCAATGACACACACAGACACACATATGAGCACGCATATATATATGTATATATATATATATATATATAT
>NC_068995.1:54406473-54415899 GCF_001194135.2 Octopus bimaculoides | reverse complement strand
TGTGTGTGTGTGTGTGTGTGTGTGTGTGTGTGTGTGTGTGTGTGTGTGTGTGCGCGCACACACATATTGTTTTCCTTCATGTGCATTAGAACATTTTAGCTCTTATTTCTAGCAATGTAGGTGTTTTCTAATACCCTAGTCGCATTTAGTGACATTTGTAATTCTCCTTTTTAGTCAAACGTTGCAAATGGCTGTTCACGTTTATTTGTGGCAAGAATTTGAAATGATTATTATCATAACATACTTTTCAATTTATATGTGTAAAAAAATGAGCACATTCTCCAAGGAGTGGTATAGTGGATAATATTGTGTGAAAAACATTGCTAGTATTCCATTTGTTGACTCTATGACGATAGAATATAAAGATATTATCAAAATTCAAAAGGAAAACATAGGATTACCTAAATAATGACAATCGAGCACTGCAATTATTTGGTATTTGTAGAGTTATCACTCATTTAACGAAATTTAAGACTAAAACATTTAATCACGGTTATAGCTCTCTGTTGTCGTTCTTTTCAATTTCTCCCACAAATATTGATTAGTCTTGCTATTATATTAAGCTATAGTTTCCTCATGTCATTTCGCTGCGAGAAAGCTAGTATCTTAAGCTTTCTTCAACGATTGGGATCTTATATTAGTTACTTAGCATCATTCAAGTCAGTGTTCCCCTTGCAAGAAATAGCAGCGAATTTCCGTCACAATTTAACCTACAGTTTTGAAAATGGAGGAAAGTAATTCAGTCCACATTATAGTCCTTAAAATATAAAGAACTCGGGATGAACGTGTCTGAAGCTTTTTTGTTCGGTCAGGTCTGGTCTGAGATTCACTAAGGACATGTGAGAATTTTATACTAGTGTATCAATGGTAACAAATAACGTTCCCAGTGCTTCAAGGTGAAAGGCAGTAATCGCTTAATAATTCTTCTATAAAATGTCAACATTTAAATTCATGCGAAATTATGTTTCTTTAATTCGGGTAATAAATGTGATATTGCGACGCTTCTTTCTACTTAGGTAATATATAAACTATATATATACGAGAACATAAAATGTACTATTCGCGTAGAGACTACAGAATTATACATCAAAACGAAGTACGGCGAATGTCTAATCGTGTAATTTTTGGTTCCTCTCAAATTCAATTCAAATACATTTTATTTATAAACACAATATCTTTTAGTTCTGAATTTTTGTAGATTGACAAGCCAATATCATATTAAAATCTCTATGGATGATATTTTGAATTTCATATTTGGCTAGCAACAATGAATGAAAATATTATGAGGGAAACATTAGTGGATGAAAAGCAATAAAATCAACGTGAACAAGCTTTTAGACGTTATTCTTAAATAGCGACGTGTCAAGATACACTGGGTCCATTACACGTAGGGCATTGTGCATACGTGTGCATGCAAACACACTCACACACACAAGCCCCCTCACACGCAAATCTATAAATTGTGTATGTGTATGAAATACGTATAGTGCATATACAACTCTATGAATATGTATCATATATGAATGCATGTATGCATAAAAATAACACATCCCCATATATATATATATATATATATATGGTATGTATATTTGTGAACAAATATATATACCATACATACACGCACATACTCACACACACGCACGCACACACACACACGCACACACACACACACACACACACACACACACACACATATATATATATACATATATATATATATATAAAATTGAGAAACACGAGTGTTATCAGCGGGCTTGATTCTTTTATCCGAAAATTAATGCTTATAGTGATTAATACCATTGATATGGAAATCTTAACCAATAATCGATAATCGATTTGTGTTGTTCCATTAATTTTCGGTGAAAGCATTAAATTAAGGTGTGATATCTCACCATTTTCGGTATTAAAAAGAACATCCTATGTTGCCCACGATAATGCAGCGAGTATTTACCTGAGAAACAACAGAGGTATTTTTATCGACATTGAACTGTACAATAGAAGATAAATACTTAAAACTGCACGTGTAAAACACATTTATCCTAGGAAACAAGTGATATTTGAAACGTTTAAGAACAGTTATTAAATACTCCGAAGTCTTGCATCTCAATATACGTCTTTGTGACATTTTAAGAAGTGATATATTTGCTTTGGCGGTGACCAAACGAATGACAATTAGTGTATATATATATATATATATATATATATATATATATATATACTCACACACACACACACACATACACACACACACACACATACATTCAAACACAGATAAAAGCATACATATAAGATCATATGTAAATAGGTAGAGAGATATCCCAAGATCTTAATGTCTTCTATTACAGGATGAAGTGTTTATAATTCTTGTTAAACTAAAAGATTTAACACATATTACCTTGTCATGTGACTACATTAATATGTTGAAAAGTCAATCTGCGTCTAGTATTGACGATAATATGGGTGTATGTTATTTCCATGCTATTGGTCGATTTTGTATAAGAGATCTGCCTTAATTCTGCGTAATTGTAGGAACTCGGTAAGATTTATGAATGGTGTATGTCAAAATTTCATCCCATTACAGCTTCATTATTTATTCCTTCGAAGTTTACATGCTATTAACATTATTGTATCGGGAAACTTTTTTTTTTTACGGAATCAGAATCGTTGCAATAATTTAGGTAGAAAAAAGAGTATTATTGATATCAATCGGCTTTTCTTTTGATCCTACAATTGCGGAGATTCCAGCTTCTATACACAATATTGAAAAATATAACAATGGAGCATAGATAAATATTAGCATTAAAAGCATGCAATCATACATTTCTCATTCTTCCGGTTCTCAACGGCAAGAAACTGACTATTAACTACCAAGTAATTAATATCCGTCCATTAATGCACGGATGACATCAGAATATTCCGATTCCTCGTTTCCATAATAGAGATGAAATTATCTAAAAAGATTTACAAGACATTCGTATTTCATTCATCGTGTGTTCCCCCTAGTACTGATTAAAATCTTTGCAAGACAACATGCAATAGCATTATAATCAGTTGAGCTGTGAACTTTGTAATTTATATTCGCTGATAAATATAGATTTCTATATATATAGTTATGCAAAACCTTCGGGAGATTAGTGTGTTGCTTAGAAATTAATAAAATATATCAGTGATATAAGTTGTAGTTGGTAAACTTCACCTTGAAAGAACCGTAACTTAGAACGTGGTGACGGCTGTGAAATTCAAGGTATTTGTAGTTCTTTAGGGGAAAAAAAGGCCACATAGAATGTTATTTGTTTCTCATACAATAACAGTTGCTCATTACTTCAATTGCTCGGTCACATTTTATAGCTACAGGTGAATAAGGTGAAAATGCTAGCCAGGCTTAACCGAGGAGCTTTTCAAGTCAAGGTCATAGATGATCATACGTAATCAACACTTCGGAGATACAATCTTTAACAAAGTGAAGCACCCATGTTGGCAAATATGTTCGCTCTTCCTCTTAGAATTACCCACAAACCGTTTCTATGTAAACCGTAACCAGATTATCCATTGTGCAGATTCGTATATTATATAGTTTTACTGCACGTATAAATATTTATTGCGTTTATGTTGTTGAAAAAGATTTACATGTTGTCTGAATTAATCGGTTATATTTTATAGCTATACATAACGCGAGGTGCTTCACGTTTTAACGCATAAATTTCTGCTAGTATATGTAAAATATTATGCATTATTAATTCGTATAGTATGACAAATCATCTGTTAAGAATATTAAAATCATGAATACTTAAAAAATTTAATTCAATATATAATTGAATATATAATGCATGATTACATTCGATAGCTGGACTCAAAAATTGCTCACAGATAACATCGCGCTATAAGTTTTCATACTCCGAACTCGCAATGCTTAAGGTATATTATAATGAACTGAAAAATTTATATCGATTAATATAGAATGTATTTTTGGTAGCAGTCTTGCGATTTGTATAAAGAAAGGAGCAGAAACAGATTTGCTGAAACGAATCTATTGGACTGTAAATTTGAAAAGTATTTCTGTGCCAGAGAAATGAAAGATGTTTAACAGGCTAAAATTACCAGTATCAGCTATTAAACGAAAACCACGAATATGAATCAGGGATTAGCTGTAGCCGGGTATACACTGTGCTATTCGATGAGGTAATCAGTCTACAAATCGCCTTCAGTAACCTTCTAACCAACTTTAGAAATCTAAGTATTACTACTGCTTTCATAAAATATCCATAAAATATATCGCAAAATCTTAATAGATGGAGATTTATGTAAGATTAAAGAAACATTATCGAAATTATTTCAATAGAGACCGGAAACCGATTGGATCTAAGAATTTCTAAAGATCCATGATGAAACTTTCTTTGATGTTGCAAACATCCAGGAAGAATTATGGAAACGAATATATTTGCCGCGATTGAAATCAGAATGTTTAAAGATAGTTATAATATCAGGGTCTTACATAGACATAGGATCAGGAGAATATAATATTCAGTTCATTAAATTATATATTAACATACTTCAAACAAAGCTTGCTCTGATTGGTCATCTAAAGGATATTTGGAAAATGCTACTTGGTTGAAACTCCGCTAGGGAAATTCGGAAAAATAACGATAACTCATAATTGCTTCTCAACAGCCAATACAGAGAAGCTGTGTTATAAATATACATTGCATTACATGTACTCAGCTGGGTTATCGCTTTCTATATCCATAATCAAAACTATTCAGAGTAAATATAGGATTTAGCGTTCATGATAATTTATAAGACTTAAACTTCATACTACCCTGTTTAAAACAGAGTTAGAAACAAATACAATTTATCTTTTATAATATTCAGAGGCGGTTAAGCAGCAAAACGGCACGGAATAAATTATTCAGGATTTGATATTGATAATTTTACTTCTGTTTGGAGTAATATGCACTAATCAATGAGTATACCTTTTGCTGTTCCTCAATAGACGCTTTACATCTTCACAATCGATCAATAAATAGCTTCAGGAAATAAGGGAATATCAAATATTCCTGCTGGTAAATCACGGAACATCGAACGAGTAATATTTGCTGCAAATATTGGGTGTGAATTTCAATACAAGACATCCGACATTTAAATAAAATTATTCAGGTAATATTTTAAATATATTACTTAGGTGTAGGAAGCTCCGGTCACTATATGGATTATATTCATTTGTAAATTTGAAGCAGAGAGTTGCTAGAGCAATTGATTTCTGCCAGCCCCTATACATCGTTGATATCAAGCTTATATTAGTGGTCATTCTCACCAACCACCAGTTCCTGCTGCGTTGTGCTGAATGCATGCAGTCTGTCAGGTTCTATAACCAGACCATTATTTCGTGTAGTTAGTCCAGAAACATCGTCCATGTCATTTTGTTGTGTTCCCCTCAAAACTACCACTCCCGATAATTTTCGTATCTTACTGTATCACATTTTATGTCCAGAAATACTATAGATTGTGGCCTTTATTCTCAACAATAGGAGTCTTTCAAATATATGCGCATATATATATGTGTGGGTGTGTGTAAGAACCTATTGTGGACAACGCTGCGTGGCGTTCAATTATAGATATATTAAAAAATACACATTAAGTACAGGACAACACCAACGAGTGAAAAATACGTAAACACACGAGAGATAAGTACAGGACAACATATGAAAAGAAAATAACCCCTTGTCAGTTATCGACAGTTTTACTACTCCCTATTTCGTGCGTTCAAAGATAAGATGGGAAAGCTTCATAAGACAACATCATCCATATGTTTTGAAAATATAGAGTTAGGACTTCAACCGAACAAACAACAACAACAAAGTGAATGTACAAAGTAAACGATCAAGGAAGACAAACATAAAGGGCCGTTAGGTCAAGACGAATTGCAATGGGTAACGCCTGGGAGAAATTTTTAAAAAGATATAGAATAAAGAGAAGAGAAAGAAATGTCGAGACACGAGAGAAATGTCGTCCGGCTAGATGGACGTTTCCTCTAGAAAATTCAGAGTCGAGGGAAATGGTTTGTAGTCATGTGTGACCAACAGGCAGAGGGGACAAAATAAAGGATGAGGGAAAGAAACAAAGTGAGTAATGAGAAGGGAGAAATAACGAAATATAGTAGGGAGTGAAAGAAATACAGACAGGGGATAGCAAGAAAGCAGGGGGGAACGAAAATATAAAGGATTTTGAGGGATAGAGAGAAAGAATCGCGGACAGAGAGAAAGAGTCGCAGTAATTATATATAAATGTAAGAACTTACCGTGCACAAGGCTGCATGGCTTATTATTATGTATAAATGAAAAAATATACGTTAAGTACAGGACAGCATCAACGAGTTAAAAATACCTAAGCACACGGGACATAAGTGCAGGACAACATACTAAAAGAATATCAACATTTTAAGGTCGAATTTCAGCGATTTCTGCGAACCTAGCAATTCTTATTTGGCAATTTTCTACAACTAAAAATGTTTTATTCTATTTGTGTTGCCTGGAATCTAGCTCATCAGATGAGGGAATTTGCTTGCCATTTGGAGCACATTGGGTAATTTTGCAGATGCACTGTTGTTGATTATTACGTATAAATATAATTCTTTGTCATCGAAAGCAATACCTTTTAGAGTTCTATATCGTAGTAATTATTCGATGGTTACTGCATATAATTTTAGGATAATGTAACAATCTTCAACGCAATTTCATACTTATGGAGGCAATAAATTCTCCCTCCCAGGAGTGGTTATTGTAGTATTTTTGCCCTTGTGAATAACTGAGAAGATAATAGTTATCATTGATATTTGACTCCAAATATTCATCTATGTAAAGTTAAAACCATCATCAAGAATTGTAAAATAAATGTCTTTCCTTCGTAAATTTATTTTGTCCTTCATTCAAAGCAGTATTACGTTGCTCATAAGGAACATATTTGGGTGTATAAAAATAAATAACTTCGAGTGTCCTGTCGTATGTCCATTATAGAAAAGTTTGATGGCGTTAAAAGCGTATATTAAAATAAGTTGATTTGTTTGGTAAGTACTAAAATCTAAAGTGAGAATTGCATATCGTAAAAGGCTATCGTAAAAGCTATTACTCCGACTGATAAGAACAATTTTCTTATATGAGAAGCACGCTTTGTCTATAGGTGAAAATACAATACGAAATAAGACCTGTCATGAAACTAACAAATTTAACTTGAAGCCGATGTATTTCACTGATTCAATATTGAAGACACTGGATATTATTGTGGCTTTGGCAGAGAAGGAAATCTTATTAAGAGATATGGTATTTTCTTTTTCGGTTACATTATGGTCATCTTCAGACAAGTGTGATTAAATGCAGCGTTTCAATGGTTTATTTAATACCAGTGTATTATGATATGTTTAAGCTGTAATAATCACTAGTATAGTATTTTTAAAAGTAAATTACATACTATCTTGAAATTGTGCTGTATAGTTCCCTGCACGGCGCAGTGAAGTATGTTCAAAGTGGATTGTAGCTAAAGAGAGTTGCATATGCGTAACCTAAACTATATTGACAATACGAAATAACTGTATTGTTTCAAATATCTTCCTTCTGAAATTACTCAAATATTAAAATATCGGAGTGTTACATGAATTTGGTGCTGCAGCGTAGAATCTATCTAGTAATGTACCTTACAAAATTGATCATTAGACAATTATGGTCTTGCATGTTTCTCTATGTATACATATACCTGCGTACGTGTGTGTGTGTGTGTGAGTGTGTGTGTGTGTGAGTGTGTGTGTGTGTGTGTGTATGTGTGTGTGTCATTATGTGCCTGTGCGTATGTATGCATGTATGTATGCATCTATGTATGTGTGAATACGATTGAGTGAATAATGGTTTTCTTTGAAGAATTTAGTTTTAGAATCTCTAGTGCGCAATGAATTCTATATTGTAGTGACATGACAAAATTCAAACGCAATCTAGCACATCTCTGTGTAAGGCTATCCACCTCCCAGTTTAGGATATCCCTATTTCTGTTGTTGGTGTTATTCCATTTTTCTAATCATCTTCCTGCCCTCGACATTGTTTTTCACCTGACCATTCTTCATCTCTTCCTTATTGTTCCGTGGCAACAGGGAAATTTCTGCTCATTGTAGGCGATGAACGGAGTGCCTCATTCATGGTTACTCAGAATGGGAACAAGATGGCGTGCATTTCCAGATTCTTACTTTTATAAAGAACAGCCGCAGAATTCACTCTTCAATAATTTCCAATTCTGAACGCATAGATCACTTACACTGAATTGAATTCACCTTCGTAGCATAAGGCCATGTTGGCATAGGCATTATATATTTCTTCGATCTAACGTAATCCAATTTACTTTTTGCTGGTGCTGAGATTTTCTGATACATTTTTTGGAATAGACTTGAATATCTATTATTACATAAGTGTTATCCAGGGTAATATGTTCCGATATCTCTGTATATATATTATGGCTTTGATCTAAATGGACTATTTCTCTTGGAGGAAGTGCTAACATTTTCAGAAGAATAATATACATATGGAAAGACTTAACGTATACTAAGTTCTTAATTTCTCTTTTTCTCCTATATCTCCTATTATATGTGTAGATATATGTATGTATGTTTGTATCGTAGTAATATATATATATATATATATATATATATATATATATATATAAACATAAACATACACACACACACATTTATATGTATATATAAACAAATAATTTATATATGTATACATAAACATATACATAAATATATGTATATGTATATATATAAGCATATAAATACATATATGTGTATACACAAACATATACATACATATATATGTGTATATGTAAACATATACATACATATTTATATGTATATATAAACATATACATACATATAAATATATGTATACGTATATATAAACATATACATCCATATATATACATCCATATGTATATATCAAACGCACACACTCACACACACATACACACGCACACACACACACACACATATAAGATTAATTCTGATAGAAAGATCACCTTACACTACCCGTTTTCAAATGCGTTACTAAAAGTTATATTTCCGTTTTCTTTCATGTTTTTTTTTTGTTATTCTCATATCTTATATTGAATATATTTTGCTTCAATTCTTAAAGACTTTCTAAATGGTATGATATTCCATTACAATTTCTCACGATCTCTCACTGAAACAACCAAAGCCACAGAAGCAATATAGGTCATTAAATGTTGTAAATTTTCGGATTCATTTCCGCAGATAGATGCATTTCCTGCAGAGAACTTGTTAAAAACGCCAGTAGCACATGCGCGTCTGTTGTGGGCGTTACTGTTGAATTTGCCATATTCAGTTATTATCTTTCCTGGGATTGTAATATAGCTTGTTAGATGTATATATAT
>NC_068995.1:54403211-54406376 GCF_001194135.2 Octopus bimaculoides | reverse complement strand
TGTATGTATGTATGTTCATACATACAGTCATACATACATGCATACATATACATTCCTAGAAACAAATTTAAGGATATATATATATATATATATATATATATATATATATCATTCTTTTCTTTTATTCTTTCATTTGTTTCAGTCTACTCACTGTGGCCATACTGGATCTCCGCCTTTTAGTCGAAATAATCGACCCCTAGACTTATTCTTTGTAAGTCTGGTGCTTATTCTATCGGTCTCTTCTGCTAAGGATACGTAAACACACCAACATCGGTTGTCAAGTGATGGTCGAGGGACAAACTCAGAAGTAATTAAATATATATATATATATATATATATGTAAATACAGAGCCAGATAACAGAAGTGGCTAAATCATAAGACGGTTTAAATTTGGTGGATTGTTTTCAAGTACAATTACTAAACACTTTTTTATTCTGCATATGTATCTGCGATATTTTATCGACTTTCATTACACAATATGTCTGTGTAATATTTGTGTGCGTGTGTGTATGTGTGTGTGTGTGGGTGTGTGTGTGTGTTTGTGTGTGTTGTATGAGTGTGTGTTGTATGAGTGTGCGTGTGAGTTTCTGTGTGTGTATTTGTAAGATATGTGTATGCGTGTGTGTGTGTATGCTTCTGTGTGGGTATGAACAGGTGTGTGTATGTATCTCTATCTCTCTCTCTCTCTATATATATATATATATACATATATATATATATATACATATATCGGCATTACGCCAAACAAAGTGACGATAATTGTGAAGGATCTATCAAAAGAAGGAAATAAACATCTCGGTAAATATTAGTTCAATAATATTTCTTTCGTTTTGTTGTAGTTTCTTATTCATAAACAACACGAATTTTTTGTTTTCTTTCAAAAATTGTCTTTTATCCAAAAACAACACGTTATTTTTTCCTACCAATTATGACACTAATTATTTGCAATGTTTTTACGACTTGCTTTCTACTGTGATATTGGAAATATGATATCCGTGTGTTTTAATAGTTTACCGACAACTATTAAGAAAAGAATACGATATATTCATCAAATATGTATATATACAGTGTCGCCTACTTCCCATTATTAATTATCTCTTCAATAAAATGGCATCTTTTCTCTCCTGAAGTATTCAGTTCCCATTAATTTAAGCGTTATTACTATTTTACACCTATTTTGTCACTTTGAACAAAGTTTCTTTCTAATTGAATAAAGAAATAAATAGTACATAGACCAGATCATATATTTCTCTTGGGGTCTTTAGTCTGGCCTGAAAGGACAGGCCTATTCTTAATGTTGAGTGAATGAGGAGCCACTACGTGATCGAGCTAAAAGTAACATCCATTCTTATATGCTTAACGGAGAGGGGTACGTTCAAGTTGGGCAGTATCGATCTTGACGCAAACTACCTTGAAATAAAAATGCGTTATTTAGCGGCACACATCCTAATTCTGATCAAATGCCTGATACATTTTGATAATCTGATGTGAAATATTAAATTAACATCATCGGAGTTGAAACACCAAAACTGTGTCGTTATATGACAACGATTTACTAAACACAGTAAATAATTTCCTTTTTTCAAAATATGCCTTTGTCTTTCACGAAAAGAATAACACAACTAATCATGATGTCCGTATTCAGCCTGTTTATAATAATGTGGAAAATAGAAGGCATTGGATTACGTATTAGTTCAAGTAGAGTTGACAAACTGTTACTGAGCGATTGACATTTTCACACATAACACAAAGCACGGTGTCCTAACAATGCATTGTTTGCAGTGTTGTATTTTTTTAAATATATAATATTAGTTCTAATTTGTTTCTTTAATTTACCAATATGTCAAGAGCGAAAGAGAAGCCTTTTTTTATGATTGTTTAATGTTCATGAACTTGGAGATTGCTAGGTGAATCTATATCACAATTAATTCGAAGACGTTTGCTTGGAGCAGAATTTACTCAAGAAAATACATTTAATCACCGGCAAGATTATAATTTGAAACATAGAAATGCTGGAAACAAATTTTTAAAAAGACAAGACATATTGCCTGATCTTTTAAGGCTTTAGTCAAACTAGTACAATAATGATGCAGTATATTTTATAAAAACCTGAAATAAATGAAGAACATTGACCAACGCGGGATTGGGAAAAAGAGCGTAGATGATTGAAAGGGTCGATTGATACAAACGTTTTTAAGTATGGCAGTACCATTGATGACTGTTACACTGTTACGCTTTTGAGACTGAAATGCATCGTAGTATCCTCACAGATATATCAGCCCGATTCCTCAAATTTTTTCACCGATTTTGTATTTATTTCTTTGCAATATTTCTTTAACGTTGAGGCTTAGTGAAAACTCTTAGGTGATAACGACAGAAGCGGATACAAATATTTGAATAAATTCAACAAACCTAATTGAATAGATATATGTTAACGGAATGCATAGATTAAATATATACCTGAAGGATATGTGAGTTTACTTTGAATTAAATCTCTAAATACACGTAAAAATATCATTTATTCTATAGAGCGTATGTCAAAATTATTCTGAAGAATACGTGACATGTGTGTTTTGAAAATGTTAAATACATTGGGTAAGGAAGAAATTTAAGATGGAATAATTTGAAATTGGTCATTACATTAGTAACAATGTGTTTGTGTGTTTGTGTATGTGTGTGTGCAGATGATGGTATATGAGAGTCTGTTTGTTTGCTAATGTGTAATTATGATTATGTGTGGATGCATATGCATGTAAGCAAGGCTACAAAGAACACCGTTAAGATAAGCTCAGCTATAAACATGTCTATAACGTCGATTTTACATTTGCTATTAACATTTATTCAAGTAAATATTGTTTACTTTTGTTGTGCCATTAAACCTGTATTCATATTTCGAATGCCTATCACTCATACAGCAGTATTTTATATAGAAATCCCTGTTGATGCCATAGGGTATTTTCATCAATTCAATGTATTCGAGTGATTTGTCATGTCTTATCTTTTGACGCCATGTTATTATTATCAAGTTGAAGACAAAGATTATGCATGAAACTCCCTCCGATAAATACATACATACACAACGAACACACTTTTAAATAAATTCACATGCACGTACGCACACAGGAACGTAGGCACATACGCACGCGCAAATATATATATATATA
>NC_068995.1:54400602-54403037 GCF_001194135.2 Octopus bimaculoides | reverse complement strand
CACACACACACACACACACACACACACACACATATATATATATATATATATATATGTATATATAATGTTTCTCGCTTTAAGGATTAACGCGAAAGGCCTGGATGGGAGCCCAAGAATTCGAGTTCACTTACAGGGCTTATAAAACTTGAAGGAACGCTGCAATAAATATAAGAATCTGAGAGGGGAATATGTTGAATAAACTCATTATTAACTGATCATCCTGTATTTGCAGCCCCCCCCCCTCGTATATATATCTATGTGTTTATATGTGCCTACATTTATGTTTCTATGTATGTATTTATGTATACATTCGTATGTGGGTGTAATATAGCCGATTTTTGCAGAAGAATAATCTCGCCTTATACACCCTCATCCAGAAGAGAGGCGGCTCCTTCTGTGCGCATATTAAGGATCAAGTACATATATATTTCGTCGTGCTTGCAAATGGAAGCAAACTATAGATATATTCAGCTATAAAATGTTCGTCTATCATTGCACTGAAAGTTATTTCCTATAATGTATTCCAAGAACCCAAGTGGTTTTTTTTCCCCTGTCATTCATAAAGGATTTATGCATGTAGAATAATTTCTCTATAGGTTCAGATGTTGAAGACAAAAAGTAAACAAACAAAACATACTGTGCAATGTGATTTAGCATCTTTTGTGAGATTAGTTTTGATGTTTAACATCCAGTCATCGACATTATATTGTGCATATACAATTCCATTGTTTTTCAAGTGTTAGTAAATGTCGCCAGGTTGAGTATTATTAAGTCTATTCAATTCCTGAACCCTGAAGCAGAAAACCATGGACCGTACTTTCTTCAATCTTCTTTTTTTTTTTTTTTGTCATTTTCCGTATTGAAAAATTTGCATAAATGTTATAAATGCCAACCTAATCACGATAATGAAGATGGAAATGAAATCAGTTTACATGGTCTTCATTCTCTATTATAAATGAAATGTTATATGATAGAGATATAAAAATAGCATATGCGTGTCTATACACACACACACACACACACACACACACACATATATATATGTATGTACATATAAATATATGCATAATGTGTTATATGTTATATGTGTGTGTGTCCGCGTTAAAGCTGTGTTTTCACAATTCTCCAGAATGCTTCATCTGTCTCTTTGTATACGACATACAATAATTTTATTCGGCAGGTTACCATTTACGGATTGCTTTAAGGAAGCAACTGTGGTAGATGAATAGAAACAGAGATAAGAAACGGGAAGTAGTTAAATATAATGAAATAAACAAATAGATTTGTCGTAAGGTTTGCTTTCTAAAAATGTGTTCCTTTCTAAAAATAGATTTACATTCTAAAGAAATTTGGTTGACAATCCCGACACATTTTTAAATGAATAAAAACATGGCAAAAAAAAAAGAAAAAAAATCAAAATAAGGAAGTTAAATAAACAAGTAGAATGAAATGACTGGGGAGGAAAGCAAACAAATATATAAGGTTTATAAATCCAGTAAGAGGGCTTGAGCTGCTGAAATTTCACGCTCTGCTGATTTCGAAGTTAGAAGCGTTATTTCAAGTCCATTAACCCGACACCACTATACACATCTATACACATCAGATAAGTAATCAAAAGTATATTCATACACATCCATTCTAAAAAAGGCACGCCGTTTGGCATACACACACCAGTTTCTCACAAGGAGTGATTTTATAAAAATATCAATTGCTAGTTTATTTGACCAAAACAGATTTACTAGTATTTGCGTATATCGATACATGCGTCTTGGATTCAAATTTCGGCACGAGACCTGCAATTTTGGGGGAGGGAGTAAGTCGTTTAAATTAATCCTCAGTATTCAACTGGTACTTATTTTATCCACTCTGAATACACGAACGGCAAAGTAGATCTCGGCAGAATTTGAACTTCGAATGTACAGACAGACGAAATGCTGTTGCTGTTGTTTTTCGCCGGAGAAAGACAGTTGGGAGCGGTGATCTCCCCTCGCAGATACTAATCGGACACAGACAGTGTATCGCTAGCCAGATGGAGATGCCTAGGGCTAAAAGCAACAGTGGCATCGTCTTCTATGGGACCACCGGATTTAGTTGACATATATATTTCATATATATTTCATATATATATATATATATATAATAATATTAGGGACAAAATCCAAAATTACAGGTAAAAAACTCAATTAAAATCAATTTATAAAAAATTAAAATTAAATTGAGCCTTATAGATAAAGTATATATAAAATATATAGTTTTAGGGAAAATAACCAATTTTCAAGAACTCATCGATGAAAATCCACTATCACATATAGAAAAATTAATAATTAAAAGCACAATAAATGAGTATAATATAAAGTAAAGTAAATATCATAAGATAAATATAATATAATAAATTATATTTATTTATTATATTATATATATTATGCTTTTAATTA
>NC_068995.1:54396961-54399937 GCF_001194135.2 Octopus bimaculoides | reverse complement strand
TATATATATATATATATATATATATGAATATTTTCTCTAAAGATTTTGACAAGTAGATTCTCACACTAAAACATTTCCGATGTTAAGGAGGAAATAGCGCAGTACATATAAATCTACTTTCCCAAACTGTATATATAACATCGCTTACATACATCAAAGCAATGAAAATAGAAATACAGTATGATTCCTTCCCATTTCTTCACAATCTTAAGAAATGTAATAAACCTGAATCTATTTGACCGATGTTTGCTACTTTTAAACCTTCAAATTATTCTCTTTATTTAACGGAGGGTGCAGTGATTTAAGACGTATATATGCTACTATATATCGGGATTGAAACCAACGGATTTCTTCCTACTCTGTCTGCTTTGAAACATTCCAATTCATATTTGTATAACGTATACATTTCTCAAGCATTCCATTATCACACTACGTTTGTATTCTTATAAATTTTCTAGCATGCTATATATTATATCCTTTAACTTTAATTTGTCGCTGCCATTTGACTGCAGCCATGCTTGGGCACCACCTTTAAGGAGTTATTTTTAAAGCCTGGTACCTATTCTAACGGTCTCTTGTACAGAGCGGTTAGCTTACGGTCTTAAGGGGACCATAAACACATCAACACTAGTTGTCAAGCATGGGAGAACAAACGCGCGCGCGCAAATATATATGTGAATGGTTCTTTCAGTTTCCGTCTTGGAAATCTACTCAGAAGATCGTGGTCGGCCCGAGGCTATAGTATAAACCATATGCGCAAGGTGTCAAAGAGTGGCTTAAATAATGTTGTTTCTAGTGACGATGTTTTTTCAATCTGTTACGAATGTATTACTAAAGTTCAACCTATAATCTGCGATATTCATTAATAATTAATGTTACTGAGTGTTTCTCATTTTTTTTTTTAACTCAAAATGGAATTTTGTTAAATCCTTATGGTTGATGCATTGTTAGTCAGAAAATATTTGGGGTTAAGGTAATCGTACCTTTCTGGTAAGGTACGACATGCAAGAAATTGTTGCCATATTACCAATAAGTATAATTCCTTTTATTTTATAACTGAACACACAACACGATGTTAAAATATTTCATTTCTATACTAGACATCGAAGCCCCGGTTCTATGCTGAGCTGCTAATTACGGTAGTATTCCTCTAAGAGATTATATTATAAGATGCATAATATATAATTTACGTTGCGTTTCCAAAGAAACAGTAGTTTCTTTTGATCGCACGACTTCACACACTTGTGAAACACTTGTCATCCTGCTTGAATGTTAGAAAAAGATAAGAAATAAATAGCTATTGAAGACAGCATAATCTATTAAATATACTTCGTGTATTTGATGTTGACAGCTGATTAATGGCTTTAACTAATGATATCGGGTATTCCAGCTCACAATAGAAAAGTGTTCTGTGCAAATTCGACCTCGAAATCATTTACTGCCGCTGTGTCGCTACATTATCTCTCAACACAGATCAATTCACAAAATATACGACGAAAAGAAAATGGGTATATCCAGTAACCTAAGGCTGTTTGACTTTCAGTTTACAGCCAGGTCAACTTGTGACACATAATGGTGATCAATCAAAGAGATAAATTCTGTTCTCTGGCGATATAACACAGACTGTCCACACCAACAGTCGCCAATAAATACATAGCATTACTACTTATTATTGGCAATTGATTTTTAGCATTATATATTCGGCGAACAATTAATTAAAGACACTGTAGCCAGAGGCTTAACAGCTATTTTCATGATATTAATATTTGGAAAATTTTTAAGCGAATTAATTTGAAAATTCGAAATAGATTTTTATTGAGTGCAAACATAACGCCTAGAATTTAAATAAAGAATGAAGCAAATACAAATTATTTTGCTTCTTTTTCTTCCTTGTCCTAAAACTGCCACACTGGTGAGAGATGAGTGTAATATGTTACATACATCGATATACCAAAATCGAAAGAATACGACATAATAATCATCTTCAAACGTAGGAATTCAAAATTTTAAGAGATTAAACGAAACAATTCAAGGCATATAGATTTATCTGATATTCCGAAATTGTTGCTTTCTCAATATGCAAATTAACACTCTCTTGTTAACAACCGACAGTAAAAATATATACCACGTTAACGCAAATAACAATAACATGGTATTAAAGAGTTAAAATAATTTAGACTCAGAAATGCGCAATGTTTGTAGAAATGATTTTTTACAAATGAAAATGTTTTCTGATATGGGAAAAGATTTTTTTTGTATGAAACATGGAATAATAAAATGTTACACATGCGGGATCACACAGAAAACGCATAGATTGATGCCCCAGCTTGGTATAAGCCTTAGGGCTCAAATGTATAAAAATAATGAAAGAATATATATATATATATATATATATATATATATATATATATATGTGTGTGTGTAAAGCCTTTATTTTTTTTATATTCAAACTGCATTTTCGCTTTTTTTTTCTTCTTACTTTCCCTATATGTATAAGTATACACACACACACAAACATACACACACACGCACTCACACGCACATATGCATGTGTGTATATACGTGAGAGTTACTACGATACAGAAGAAGGAAGTAGATGCTGTCAAATTTGACAGCTATAATGTTCTTCAAAACATTTCATTCCAGTACATGCCTATATCTTTTGCTTTGAGCGATGTTTCATGTTAAATTTTACTGTAGTTTTATATTCTGTTACTAAGCAGTTTCATTCAGAGAAGGCGTAATGACAGGAATGTGCATTTTTGGTATGATATGTGGATGCCTTTATGTATGTACGTGTATGTATGTACATACATATATGTATATATGCTTATGTACATAAAATTAATATACACATATATAAATTCATTAATATATATGTATATAATATATATATGTACATATATATATGTACCTATATATACATATATATATATATATGTATATATATATATATATATATATATATATATATAT
>NC_068995.1:54393280-54396938 GCF_001194135.2 Octopus bimaculoides | reverse complement strand
TGTGTGTGTGTGTGTGTGTGTGTGTGTGTGTGTGTGTGTGTAGGTATACCATCTTATTGTGTATAACACTTAGCTTCAGCACATGTTTCTGTGCTTGAGAAATTTTGATGCGTTGTACATGTATAAGCGTCACTCATGTTGAATAAATCGAATTGTCTGTTGCATATATGTGCTACAGAATTCGATTGTTCTAATCATTACCATAGTATGCTTACTATGTATACAGAAATTTTGCGTAAATTAATAGTACTGTGGTAGTCAAGCCTGAAAAGCTTGATTGCTTTGAAGAATGGACCAATATATTGCTAACAGAGTATTTAGGAGTTACATGATAGAGTTTATAATTAATGCGTTATATTGAAAGAGGAAGGAAATTTTAGGAGAATTTAGAGTTTCATACAAAAAGAAAAGTCAAAACTGGAGTCGTGAGCACAGCCACCACTAAAGTGCAAACATGTCTATACATTTGAAATGCTTGGTATACAAGGGTGTATTTCTATTTTCAATTTCTCTGTCTCTCCAAATTTTCTCGTCTGTGCCCGAAAAGGAAAAGTAACGGCTGTTATTAGAGGTCTTCGCCTCTGACCCCGCATGCACGCTGCCATAGGCTGGAAGTCGTATTACGTATATATAGAATATGCTCTTACATGACGTTAAAATTTCATTGACCGGTAATTTGGAACAGGACTGTGATCCTAAATATCCCTTGATATTTTGTCTCTGTTATATATATATATAAAGTGTAACAGAGAGAGAGAGAGAGAGAGAGAGAGAGAGAGAGTAATAAGGAGATAGATAGAGAGATAGATGGATAGATAGATAGATAGATAGATAGATAGATAGATAGATAGATAGATGAGCATACTCATATATATCTGCTTCTGTGTGTACGTGTGTGTCTCATTGTCTTACTGCGTCCGCGTGAAAACTTGGGCATGTGCATGTGTGTGCAAAGACAAACATGATGAATATTTGAACATGTGAGTGATGTGGTACATATATATGCAAAAATGACATACAACGTTTGCAGAATGCTTTATGTTTTCCTTTAGTATATAATACTCATGATTCAAAAAGTGACATGTTTATTCTCACAGCCAGGAGCTATATTCACTCAAGATCTTTATTTTGATATCTATGACAGAGTGTCATAAAATGTTTTTTATGTATTTCAAGGAAGATTTTGGGTTATTATGTTAGTGAGTCTCTTCGATAAAGAAAGGTTTCATGATAAACGGACAAGGTCACAAACTCTTTCATTACTAGCAGATTTTAATTATTTTTATCAGCACTGAGTCTTTTTAGTATACACCATTTGGACACAGTCTGTGTTCATACTTTTCTTTGAGAATATTGCTCAATTAGATTTTTCTTCAGCTAATGTTTCCTTTTCCACCGAAAGTTTATTCTAAAATTGAGCATTGTTCATTTTCTCCAATATTTCATCTGTAAAATATAACATTTTACTCAGCCGTTTTGAATTATATCACGACCTAATTACTTTTGTAGTCCATACATATGAAACTGCCGTTCTATAAGAAAACTGAAGGATTTGAAATACAAGTGTAATAACTGTAATGGTGGCACTCATTTTCATAATAATAAGGAATGACGCTTTTATGAACACGCAACACTCATATTTGATTATGAATGGCCGTTAGTCACAGAAGTTTCTACTTCGTTAACGATACACTTGTTCCGCATTAGTGAATAAAAATCAACATATTTTACTAATCATTACTAAAATTTGCATTATTTTATGATCAAAACAACTAATTATTCCAAAGAAAAGAATCATAATTACTAAATTATTACAAAACAATCTTTGATATGTACCGATCTTAATGCATCTTATCAACTGGAGAATTAATGTTTTTCTAATGTATGTGCACATTACTCAAAGTGGGATTAATTTCGTCGCAACAGTTTGACAATTATTTCAGTTTATAAAAGATTGAATATTTGTTCTTGGGAGAGCAATTGTACTGAGATTCACGAAACCTATTTTTGAGTTGAAGTATAATGCACTTGAAAGCTATAATTAAGAGGGAGATTAAACAAAAAAAGATTATTATGGAAATTAATGCAAGGATGAATGGTTTTCGTAAATCAAAGCGGTAATTGCTTTCTATTAGTCATGTATAGATAGAAAAAAACATATTTTAATAGCTGCATATTGATTTCTTATAATACAAACACTAGGATTGAGATTTATAGACGCTGCCTGTTGAGCCAGTATCGATAGAGCTAAACTGCCGTTAGAACAAAAATCAAAAAAATTCGAAAGTATTCTCCGCTATATATCATACAAGGACTATTACTCTCGCTACACATATCTACATGATTACACGAAGAACATCTATGTCAATTCTTGAAGAATACATCTTTTCTTGTTTGCAACTACCTTCTGTTAAACGATGATAACTATCTTCTATTCCATAATTCGTATATTTTATCGTCAGTTCACGGTCGTCTTTATATGTTCGAATATAAACAGTGTAAAATCAAACACATACACACATGTAAGACATTATATGCATATATACATATATAAACACACACACTCATACACACACACAACACACACCCACACACACACATACACACACACACACACACACACACATATATATATATATATATATATATATATATATATATACAATTTGGTTAATCGCACTACTAAATGTAGAGATACGATACTGTCCTTGAATATCGGTGTTTATACACAGTTTATGACTAAATCCATTATCTATAAATTGCTATAGAGTGTCTGATTCACCAATATTGATTTCTAGAGCCACAAATGTCTATAAATATTCTACAGCGAACTGCATCATCACCAGTACAATACGGGTGCTTCTTGAATTGAATCTGTAGCTCTGAAATGCAAGGGAATCCACCTGCATTTTGAATTAGGATTGTCAGGGGATCTACCTGAATAGAAAATTCAATCAATTCTGGCAGTTCTTTCAATGTTCCGATACTTCAATATGTGTATCAATTACACGCACGTTTACTACCGAATGTTATTTATTCATAGGTGTCATTCAACCTTACATCAATCGAATAGAATTCTGTTTATAAACTACGCCAACATTGAATTTACATATAATATTGTTATTTAAATCCGATTAAAGAACAATATTCTTTCCTCTGCGATTATATAAAAAGAAAAAAAACACTATTGTACACATTACAAAACGAATTTTTACATAGGTTCAATGACTACTAAATGCCAAAAGCATTTATTACCTGGTATGTAAAACAGAAACACGTATTTGCTTTGCACGTTGTTGCGAATATGTTTTACAGTGTTCCAGTACGCATCGCATATACAACTCCTATTGATGCAAATAGAATTATATCATCAAGCTGGCGTTATCGGGACGTTGTGAAGTTTTGCTTGCCTGTTTACTCGGAAAGCTGTTGGTGTCTTTAAAACATCACGACTCGCAAAAAGATTAAAAAGAAAACAACACGAATAATCAATTCTTTTATATCTATAAATATTGAAACTCAAAAGATAGATGACAAAAGTGAATACTCGATTGCATTATCGCATATAATTCATTTCTCTAACAGTTCCATCTCACAAAACTTAACATAAACAACAGGGTATAAAGCTATCCCCCTCTCTCTCTCACTCTCTCTATCT
>NC_068995.1:54390160-54393190 GCF_001194135.2 Octopus bimaculoides | reverse complement strand
ATATATATATATATATATATATATATATATATATATACACACACACACATGCATATTTACGCGCGCGTGTGTGTGTGTATGTGTTTGTATGAAGTATTATCCGGCAGATTCTACAGAGACTTACTTCTGCTAAAAGTATTAGACACGCTAAAATGAAATAATGCATATTAAATATTTTGTTATCAAAATAAATTGAGTACTTGGGAAACACTTTCACATTTTCACACCACTATCCCTGTAGTAATAACTGCTTGGTGAGCGTTACAAAAATAGTTTAATTCATAACACAAAAACTGAAAACTACAATTTTCAAGTATTTCCCTCCTGAATGTTGTTCATTAATTGCGTAATAATATTTGACGGGAACTGATTTCAACATAAGGTGGTTCGGTGACAATATCTTTATTGAATTACGCTGTTTGGTTTGAAAATGGACAATTATTGCTCCTGGAATAATGGATATTGTCGATAAGTTAAACAGAGATTTCCGTAAAACCTTGTCAGAATCAGTTTGTCAAAGTCTATTTGAAAGAAATTTGCAACGGAACGGAATGCATACTTCACTCGAAAAGTATAAAAGCAAAGAAACTTGAGTATTGTCTCCTACAATAATATCAGTGTTCTTTGTAATTGTGTGCCATTTTTACTCGCGGATATTGGCATCCATGTCATTTTACTCAATTTTATGATTTCGTTTCAGGAACGCCTTTGTCTTTGTTTGTTTTGAACACAGCCCAGTAGGATAAAAAGAAATGTTTGTAGTCACAAAATTTATAAAGAATTATGCAAATTATATAATAGTTTATTATAATGTCGGCACTTTTCTGAATAGGTTACCTATGTATATTATTGCCAAATGAAATATTTATGTCTATTTATTTATGTCACTTGGAGCGTTTTGTCAGTAGAGGAGTATTTGAAGCTTATTCTGGGAACAATACTCCATTAATATTAAAACATTTGAGTGTTCCTTATGATACCCATATAAAAATATATATAATCCCCGAATAAGTAATGTGAAATAGATATAATGCACTGAAATTAATTATGAATCTCCCAATAAAATGGCGTTACTTTCATAAATGTTGTTTTATATAAATTTCCTGTGTTATAATTGTCAGAAAACATGTATTAGTAACATAATTTGGATTCTGATTTATAATATTAATCGGATTCTGAATTATATTATCTGGAAACCAATAACAGGTAAGTTTCTACGATAGACGTGTTGTAAAATGAAGCCATAATCCCACAATATAGACCACGCCGTCCTAACATTTCATAATTAGCACTCGCTAATATAAACATAGAGTCATGTTTGTAATCACAAAGTGTCTGGTCACTATTAGTGTTGCACCAGGTCAAAGGTTATCTCTATAATGATTTTATAGAGAAAAACAAAATCAAAATAAAGAGGATGCTGTTGAGTTTATACATAATCATTGAGACTTTTATAATTGCATTAAATTCAAGAATACAGATTGCATCGCAATCATGAATCGATACAGTGCAAGGAATATCAATGTAAATAATTTCAATGGTTCACGTTTGGTCACATTCTTTGTTGTATATTTTCTGCAAAGAAAACAATTCATTCTAATTAATAGAATAACAAAATTAACTTGATATATAGTAAATTCAAAAGGAGACATTTTCATATTCCCACTTTTTGAAGGGTGTACTCGATCAAATACTAATTTCTAAGTTTAATACTTATTCTACCGATATCTTTTTTTGCCAATTTCTCATATATGGGGACATAACTAAATATACATCGGTTACCAAGAAGCGCAAATTACAGAACAAACACGAAGACACATGAACGTACACGTACAAAGTACGCGCGCACACACATACACACACACGCACACGTAGACAAGCGTGAGCACATATAGAAACCTCAAACCATGTGGTTGCAAGGTGAGCTCCTTAAGCACATGATTATATCTGTGTCGAGTGTAAGAAAGGTCTCCAGAATGTATATAATATTCGTGGCATAATATTTGATGAAAATAAAGAACATTGCAATAAGGAATTAATGTTTATATTGTTAAGGGTAGAAACACCATTCAGTGATGGATGACCATGGGATTGCACCTCGAAAGTTCCACTCCAAGTCACAAGTCAGGGCAAGATTTTTTATTGAAGATCAGCCGCCCATGCATACCAGCCTCCCCTCTCCACGCCACTGATGTCATCCAAGAGAAATACAAAGGCTGATACAGCTTGGCACCAGTGACGTCGCAACTCATTTCTACATCTGTGTGAAATGGAGCAAAGTTAAATAAAGTGTCTTGCTCAAGAAGACGACGCGCAGCCCTGTCCGGGAATCGAACTCACTATCCCACACCGAATTTAGCCAGTTAAGAATATTAGTTTGTACATCCAACCTAACATGGATATTTTGTTTAGAACACCGTTGGGTGTGGTAAAAGTCCCAAGAAAATATCAAATACTGAAAAGCACATATTTTATTGGTTGACGAAATTTCAACAGCACCGGCTGATGGCACTATTGTGTCATGTGAATTTAGCCTTTGAGTAACAGACAGCCAAACACCGAATACCAAATTGAAAATCAGTTCAGAAATAGTGTGTAATCATGTTGTGATTTGTACTTGGATTCTATGGGAATTAAGGTGAAAAAAGTATTTACTCACCGTAATACCACACATAGAAAGGGATACATTAACACACAAAATCCCATTAAATGAAAATCACATGTGTATGTACAATATATATTTCTTTGTGTATATGTACGATACATACATTTACAAAAATAAACATACAAATGTACCGAGGATTAAAACTCTGCTGTCTTTCGTTTAATTTCCTCCTGCCATCTCCCAACGGAATTAACTCTCAGTCCGGGATATTTAATATCATACACCCTACGGCAGTTCGTCAGCAATCTTTCACATTTTTTCATATAATACAAGTCGCCCGCATGCAGACCACCACAACCACTGCCTTCGAAAAGACACACACATGCACACACAAATACACACGCATATATATATATATATATATA
>NC_068995.1:54389486-54390085 GCF_001194135.2 Octopus bimaculoides | reverse complement strand
CTAGATGTATAGGTTGTTTGGTATAACTAATGTTAGGACGAAATATGTGAAAATGAGAATATCAATATCGCTAGGATAAGGCGTAGGAGGAGAAAAGTAATTTTGTATAGCAAAATTCTGAAAAGTCAATATTATGATAATCTGAATTCTTTTTTTCGTTAATGAATTTCCTTATCAAACTGGTATTGAAATTTAGAAATAATTCATATAAGACAGTCATGAACTAATAATTAGCATCGATATTTTCCGATAAAAATGGTATACATTTCAATACAATGTGATATATATCCATTTCATCGGTTTTTTTAGGTGCATCGAAAAAAAAAAAAAAAAGCAACAGGATGTATGCTCACGAATAGACACTCGCTCATATGTGTATTGTACAATGACACGATACGCGCGCACACAATCACACACGCAAGAAATAACGCACAGATTTACGATACACACACATAGACATAGGTGCACACCTATATATAAGCATACATAAATAAATGTTACACATATGGATATATTTGCATACATACATATATGTATATAGGTATATTTGAATACATATATATATATATATATATATATATATATATATATATATATAT
>NC_068995.1:54387469-54389476 GCF_001194135.2 Octopus bimaculoides | reverse complement strand
GCGTGCGTGTATGTGTATAATATAATAATATAGCATTGCAAATATTTCTCTGTTTATATTGGAAATAAATACTCATGTGTCTGTGAAGGCATGTGCACCTGCATGCAATTATATTTATGAAGACTGACACATCTGAGGAATGTGTATTGACGCATGCATGCATCAAGAATACGTAGTGCAAGAATTTGCATTTCTTTTTTTGGTTCGATACATTTAAGCGTACAAAGAAAAGAATCTATATATGGATGGACATACTTGTAATTATCTACGTCCTTGTTCATTCAGATATATGTACACATTGTGATACATTAAATTGGAATATCGGGTATTTATTTTTAGTGAATGGGTAAGTGCTTGCAAGAACATGAGCAACAAGACGCTAATGCTTTCTGATATGAAAAATGCATAGCATCATACCATTTTAGATAGCTGTTGAATGTGTGTGTATGTGTTTACGTATATACGCACATCTATGTGCATGGGTCAGGTTGTAGGTCTGTGTGTATGTGTATTCCTGTATCTGTGTTTTCATGTCTTTTGTGGAGTTGCTGAGATATCTCCGTATTTGTTGTAAATGCTCGTGCGTAATATTGGTAACATTTAGCACACCAGCAATCAGGAAATGCTTGGGACATCGTCCACTAGACCGTCAAGCATGCCAATGCATCTTGTGAGTTGTGATTGTTGGACACTGCATTACTATAATCCAAATCTCTGAAAGGATCAATGAGCCCAGGAAATGGGAGAAACTGCAATGGAGCGTAAATATGCATAAATACATATCTACACACGTATACACAGATATATATATATATATATACACAGAGATATATATACACAGATATATATATATATATATAGAGAGAGAGAGAGAGATAGGTAGAAACCGCTTGAACATTGCGAGATATTAAACTGAAATCGTATTTAATAATACAGTAGACGGGTTAAATTATGCTTGCATCTCCTGTTATTTGCCCATCTGTGCATATCTATGTAAATGTTAATCGTTTATATTAATCTATATTTATGAGTAGCTTCTTCCCATAACAACTGACCTTAAATTTAAATGTCAGGTTTACCTTGTTTTCACCACTGAATAACCATGTGGTTGTATGTGTACCATATTGAGATACGGTGTTTGTCGATCATTTTGTATATATGCCAATACATCTGCTGGTTTGTTACGTCCAATTTTCTCCAGAATTAGGCAAATCCATATATGACAATGTATCGATATATTATTGGTTTTTTGCTATCTCTCGAAAATTACCGAAAGGTATTCAAAGAAATCACTGCCCAAAACCGTTACTACCATCACCTACGTTAAGTCGAGAAGCACGGAATGATTTATTAGTTTTTTCCATATTCTACAGTTAACTTAGGGAGTAACGATTGAACTGCCGTCTAATAAACAATGAGACGTTAAAAGAGCATCTCCATGCTTTCTCGAACCAAGAAGTAACTGGGATTTTTAAACTCAGATTTTCAACTTACTAAAGGAATCATTCATGGCGAGTATACTGTAATCAAAAGTTTCATGTAATTGCTAAGTTTGGAAGGCATTCTTCCTAGGTAGCATTCTTGTGCGTTGAATTTCAAGGAACGTTGAAGAAAATCTAGTCACCGGGTTGAATAGACTTCTTTGGAGCAGTAACACAAGGATGACCATTGAGTCATCTGCTTAAAATATGAGATTTCATACAACTATTCACTAATCTGCCATGTATTCGACATTGTGAGAAACCTGCAAATGAGAAACGGATAATATAATGCCTTTGAGAGACAACAGGATAGCACACACACTGCTTTTACATTCATTCTATGTTATACACTCATGCTAATCCTCGTAAGAAGAGAGATACCACTGATATAAATGTGCGTGTTCATACGTGTCTGTGCGTGTGTGTGTTTGTGTGTGTGTGTTTGTGTGTGTGTGTTTGTGTGTGTGTGTGTGTATAGATAGATAGATAACACACACACACACACACACACACACACATATATATA
>NC_068995.1:54385798-54387404 GCF_001194135.2 Octopus bimaculoides | reverse complement strand
TATATATATATTAATATATGCATATGTACGTACGTATATTTATACACATGCGTATATGAATGCATACATGCATATACACCTGACAATACATACACGCACGCATAATACGGCTATGCATGTGTATCTGTATTCATTTGCGTAAGCACACGTTTGTACTTTTCTGTAAGCATATGATGCATGTCCGTGTGTGAAAACGTATCAATGTATGTATTCCTGCTTAACCCAATCACTCTGACATACATCACACGCATGTACATTCCTCACAAACCGCTTCCTAACAGAAATATTTCAACACATGTCCTACTTATACTTCCTGTACTCAATGATAATTACTTAGCACGAACAGACACATGCACACAGAGACGAACGACACACAACCAAACGCATACATCCTCACCATATATATATATATATATATATATACCACAAGCAGTTCGTGTGTGTGAGGAGGGTTATGTGTGCACATACACACACATACGCACTCACACGCTGATACTCATACACACAGGCACACACACACACACGAACACACACACACTAACATACAGAACCAGGAACGGCTTCTGATGTGTTTTCTCATGATAACGTCAATAGAAAGTGTGCCAATTTTCTGCCGATATCACTAGTATTAATCTCAGTGTACGGCTTTTCACAATTATCCATGGAAATGTGCTCTGCACAACGACAACAGCAGTTGTTGCCAACGGTGTGTCTGCTTCTACTTACTGCGCACCTGTTACTACTGCTTAAACAACGAGATTTATTCATCTCTACTTGCTACTGTCTTTTACCATATGTGTGGGAGCGAATTTTGATCAAGTTACTTTGTTACATAGATTAATGAAGAATCTTTATATTGGATGAAAAATATTAAATATGCTTTTCGCCATATGAATCATTATATTGCAGTTATTCTGCAATGATAATTTTTTTTATTCAATTTAAATCTATCCGGTGCACTATTTGGAGTATCAAAAGGAAACTAGTTGCACCAAGTTATTTTGTGGCTGTCAATTGAATCTTTATGTTGTAGCGATTATATAGTGATACACACTACATTTTTATGGCTGTCTCTTTTCATCAGACTTAATGGTCATACCTTAATCTATTTTGTTTTGTTTTGAGAGAGTTTTTTTTTTCTAAATGTTAAACTCAGTTGGTGATTGATTTAGTCAACGAGAATATTAGTCAAATATGACACAAATGCCGTGTAATTACCACGATAATGCGTTGTAGTTGCACAGTTTTCGCCAGAGATTACTCTCTAGTAAATTACAAACTTTAACCTAGTTTCGCTTTTATACTAATCTAGCAGACTTCCTTTAAAAACACTGTAGCTTTGATCACGGCGTCATTTTTATTACTGTTTTCTGTATGTAGGTGAATATTAGTAACGGTTTGGAATTTGAAGGTACCAATATGTGGAGCATTTATGTATTTCATATAATAGCTCTGATGTTTCTAAAGTATGTTCCCCTTGTGAGAAGTGTTGATTCACATGACTTGTAGATTTGAGAGAGACAAGAATACATACATGCACACTTGCATGTACAAATGTCTCTCTCTCTCTCTCTCTCTCTCTCTCTCTCTCTCTCTCTCTCTCTCT
>NC_068995.1:54382956-54385538 GCF_001194135.2 Octopus bimaculoides | reverse complement strand
TATATATATATATATATATTGAAAGAGAGAGAGAGAGAGAGAGAGAGAAAGAGCGAGAGAACTCGGAGAAATATATATTTACATAGATAGATAGATAGATAGATAGATAGATAGATAGATAGATAGATAGATAGATAGAAACTGTATATGTATACACGTGCACAAACTTGTAGGTAGTGCGTGCATATTCTCAGATGCTTGGGTTTAGACCTGGAATTGTATGAAATCGTAGCAAGTATCTTGAACATCATGTTGTAATTACGTCATTACTTGTGGTTCACAGCGATATTCATAACGGATGAACTACGGAGTGTCACTGGCACGCTTCGGCATAACATGCAGTGCTGATTTCCACAGACTTCAATGAGTATTTCTTTTGATATTTCGAAGAAATGCTTTTCAGAATTTTGACACGGAAATGAAAAAGTGAGAAAACGAAATTGAAGCAAACGTATTAACGTTATTTATTTAATTACTTAACCGTGTGAACTTAATTGGTTGCTGTGGTGAATAGTTAAATATCATACATAATACATTTCTGACCGTATTTTCTTATTGTAAATTTATGCGTAGGTTATGAAACGGTAAGAGATATCATATTTAATATTACGACTGAAATTATGTGTGAAGAACGTTTCGTTCTAAATATGCTCCAAATTAGCCCTATGTATACACATTTTCTGGGAACGGGAGAGTCATGGCTGGATTTTTAGTCTAAAAGACAACCTATGGTATAAAAGACATATAATGAGGGACAAATATTATGGCATCATGCGCAGAATGGATTCCGAATTGAAAATTCTGTACCAAACGAGAAGTAAATAAATGGAAATATTAGAGCAACAACAGGCTGAAAATAATTTCCAAATGGAAGACAAGAACCAATACCTCGTCAGCAAAGAACGCTGACCCATACAAGCGCATACATATAAGACATGAACATGAGAGGACACGGCTCAAACTTTACAAGACGCTCACTTAAGTGAAAACTGAAATACACGAAATACTGTGGGACAGTTTCAATGAGTACATTTCAGTAAGCTATTATACTCATATGTGTCAAATATTTATGTCAAATATCTATGTGTGAAATATCTATGTCGGAGTGGTGACAGTTTGAAGGAAGAACTGAAGGAAGACCCGATGCTCCTCCGCTTTTTCTACTTCTCCAATCCGTTGCTGGCACCTCCTGCACCAAGTAGCGACCGATGTTGATGATAATACTGGTGCTGCCCCAGCATGCTCACAACCTCGGCACTGAACCATATCAAAGAAGAAAGGGCTTTCACAATAACATTAAAGCAAGGAACTTTTCAGCACGCCCTCGTATATATATATATATATATATATATATATATATATATTATAATAATAATGATAATTATTATTATTATTATTATTATTATTAAATATATATGCTAGTGTATAAGCTTTGAGTATTTTCCGGTGGCTGCAATGGCATACACTCACATATATATATATATGGAGAGTGCGTGAGGGAGAAAGAGAGAGAGAATGTTGCAAAGAATCAGATAAAACTCATTGGGTTAGATGTACGAGAAGAATTTGAAGACTGAAGGTCGATTGGCGGCGGGGAGAGAGTGCTGATGTATGTGAAAGTGCATAAGAGTAAATAGAGGGAGATGAAAGTTAATTTTTTTTCTCATTGTCCAAATAAGGTTGTTTTCAATAAGATTAGATACATACTACAGTTTTCTTGCAGTTTTTTTTCAAATGATTTAAATAAGTTATAATGACAAAAGTGAACACGCTTTAATGACAAAAATTAACCATACGTTAAAAGATAAATACCAATATCTTGCTGAAATAGATATCCTATCCAAATTCAAAACAGTAACTAAAGCATTAGCTTCATCAAACACTATACTTACAGATATATGGAAAATATTTCCATATATGATGACTATTTTCTTGCAATATATGAGAAACAGTTATATTGTATTTAGCCATCTCATTTAATATTATATGTTCACTTTGCCATATAGATTTATTTGTCTATCGCATATTAGTTTGCATTCATTTAAAATGTATTTCTCGAATGCCAACAAATTGTAACTATATATGTATGTCTATATTTATACTGCGTGCTTGCTTTTGAAACATAATTATAAATTGGTGTCATTATGTATAATGTTTTAGCTGTAGAAGCATTCATGTAGTAAGCAAATTAAAATTAAAAATTAGAAATGCAACTGAATTGGATGAAACATAGAAAGGTGTATCAATATTATATGTCATGTTTCATTTTTGCGACATTCCAAATTAAAGACATGCGCCAAACAATTCGCCTAATGTCGCATAATAGCTTTATATAGATCTAAATTTAATGGTATTCTGTAGATAGTTTGGGCAGTATAGAGTTAAGCTATTTTGCATGCATATGCAGATGCATGCCCATACTATACACAGGCATATAGGCAAGCGCATATATATGAAGATGCCGTTGAGAATGATTGCTGTATGACTACATGTCTACTTTAAACGTTTACCAGATCATAAATTACAAGCGAATTTAACACAATCGCCCATGTACAACATACACGCCTACAAAGTAAAACACA
>NC_068995.1:54382725-54382946 GCF_001194135.2 Octopus bimaculoides | reverse complement strand
ACAATCATAGTGTATGTATTTTGCTGTCATTTATAAACGTACCTTTAATGCGTATATGTAGAATTTTTATATACATATCTTTCGATGCAGGCAATTATATAGTTATAAGTCTCTCTCTTTGTCTCCTTCTATCAAGTTCTAATCATGTAGGTAATTCTCTATATCAACATGAACATGTATACATGTTTACATATATGTGTGTATTTGTGTGTGGGCACAGA
>NC_068995.1:54380546-54382715 GCF_001194135.2 Octopus bimaculoides | reverse complement strand
ATATATATATATATATATATACATGCATACATGCAAGCATGCATGAATGAATGTATGCAAGTAGACCAACGAAAACAAACCAGTGATTATACTCCAAATGTTATCAATGCATAAGAAATGTAAGTCAATCTCATACATTTAGAATTAAGTGCATGTGAATCTATAAAAAAAATTCTAAATAATAGAGAAATCGTGTTTCAAATGTTTCAAGACTAAACATTAAAATAAAAGACAAACAACAGCTGTTACAGCCACAATCATAGTGTATGTATTTTGCTGTCATTTATAAACGTACCTTTAATGCGTATATGTAGAATGTTTATATACATATCTTTCGATGCAGGCAATTATATAGTTATAAGTCTCTCTCTTTGTCTCCTTCTATCAAGTTCTAATCATGTAGGTAATTCTCTATATCAACATGAACATGTATACATGTTTACATATATGTGTGTATTTGTGTGTGGGCACAGAGGTGCATATGTGTGTAATTATGTATTTTTGAAAACCATTGTTATTGGAATATATGCATGCTTATATGCATCTACGTATAATCATTAGAATCTCAAATATCAGTGGAATTTATCCCAGAACTGTTCATTCTTTGTATAAAATTACCAGAACCATGTTATAGATTTCCAAATTTTGGAGGCATCTTACCACAATACACATTCATATCTACCTTACGTCTTGAACCTCTGCAAATTAAACAGAGAAGTCTTTAGATTTCGCTTGAATACATGTAAAATGCTTCGAAATTATACATGTATCGAAGCGAAAATCTACCTACTACGCTCTGTGTATTACATGCAGGTTTGGTTCATACAATATTTATGGCATCAGTGTAGCACAGGTGACATAAGACTCATGTACACTCGCTGTTTCTTTTCCATGAGTGATTGAGTGTGGGAGAATTTGTCTTTCTGCCATAAACTGCAGACAAACTAAATTAGCAGTGACAAGTGCACATGCAGAGATGAAGATACTCGTACGTCTCACGAGACACCTCTGAACATGGCAGAAGTCACTTCAACGACATAAGGCACTGTAAAACGTTCTACAGACACATTGTTGTGCTTGGGAATTTTAATTAAGTAGTTCATTCATAAAGTTTTCGCGGAAATACAGTGTTCAAGAAAAACAGACATGCATTTACGCATTTGCTATAATACGAATATTAAAGAATGCTACACACAATATAACAACCATGGAGCTTATTATGAGCTTATTAGTCTATGAGTGACATTTCTGAAGTCATGCATACATACATAAATACATGCATACATACACAAACACACACCCACACACACACACACACACACACACACACACACACACACACACACACACACACACACACACACACATATATATATATATATATATATATATATATGTATATAATGTACAGATATAGATATACATATATATATACATATACGCATAAATGCATATATATATATATATATATGAATGTATGTATATACATATATATTTATACATAAATGCATACAAAAATTTTCCCATGAATGATCGCATTTCCGACAATTTTACGCTTTCTACCTTCTTACCAAAATTGTTTTGTTATCTCGTGCCTATAATGTTTCATGGTTTGCAGAAATTATCAACAGGGAAGATCGCATCCGGAAGCATGTTGTAAAGCGAACTGAACTTCTCAACTGCGCAGCTATGAATATAAATATATGTTTGTTTGTGTGTGGGTAGGTGTGAGAGTATGGGTGTGTGTCTATGTATCTATTTGCGTGTGTATGTGTGTTTATATGCGTCAGTATGTGTATGTCTGTATAGGCTTGCATGTATGAATATATGCTGATATGTTTTTGATCGTATGTAAACCTGAGTACGCCATCTTGCATACGTATATGGCCTTGTACATATATGTAATATTTTCTATGAACACACAACGTCCGATGCAATATAAATCGTCTCAGACAAATCCCATATAGCAGCGAGAGTTTTGCATCAAATTGTGGCAACAACATTTTGCGGGATTTGGACGGTGTCTCTTTTTCTTCAATGATGCGATCACTGAAGCGGATATATTTATGTACATCATTTTCAGGCTGACCAATATCGAGTAGTCTCACATAAGAACACACACACACACACACACACACACACACACACACACACACACACACACACACA
>NC_068995.1:54365055-54380368 GCF_001194135.2 Octopus bimaculoides | reverse complement strand
ATATATATATATATATAGACAGATATAGATATAGATGTATGTATCTGTGTATATATAGTGAGACGAATATATAGATATATATTTAGCACGAGTGAGTGACAGTGAATGTGTGCGAAAGTGAGATAATATATTAAAGGAATATAACGGAAATAAAAGAAAAATGATTATCTACAAGTTTGATCTATTTTATGCATCTATATTTATATGATCAGGAGCATTTCATAAATCGTATTTGAATATATGTTCAATAACCTAAAATGTAGGTTGAAAGGATTACGGGTATTTTATAGAAGTAAGGTTATACATCATTATAATGACAATATCTGTGACAAGCATTTATGTTATAAGAAAATTATGGCATTTAAAAGAAGATTCATGTTTTCTTTCGCCGAGAAGCTATTGATCTATATTTCAGAATACCAATGGCGATTGCACTATAAATTTATATCGGTGAAGAACCAGCAACTTCGGTATATTCTAGATCTATAATAGTATTTTACTTTGTTCGAGAACTTCTCGACACTAAGGAAATAAATATAACGTGGTGTTCCATAAAGACGACATCTAATTTAAATTTTACTGCTTTAATCACGTCGTATTCGTAGCACATATTTTATCATAATTTCTCAAACTGATATACACTCACTAGTTATGCTTTGAATGCATTTTTATTCGTCTCCAGTGGTCATTTATATTGTTCTTTTCAACTACTTTCTAAGTGTAAACCTCTGTAGTATATCTAAACATTCATATCTGATTATTGTTTATATTTTTAAATAATTATCTACATGACCGAGATTTATTGTAACATATCACTTGAGCCGGCATAAGTGAACAAAATCAGTGGAATTCACCAGTTTAACTATTCAGATATAACTCTGTTTTTCACTACCAATCCGAAATACGATGGGGAATTTCAGCACTGTCAATGTTAGGGCAACCGAAAATTGAGCGGTTGGTAAAAAGTAAGATTTACTGAGTTGTAGTGTTTATTCGTGACATTATCACATCAGCCGGAAGTGGGTTTTTTTTTTGTTTTATTTCGTTACTAAGCATGCAATTTTGTAGGTAAGTATGTGTGGATATTAATGTAAGTTGGATAAAAATTACTGAGTACATTTAAAATATATATATAACTAATTTGACGGAGAAATTTCATTTTGATGTATATTGCCACTAATATATACCAACGTTGTTTCTTTATGAATCAATTTCATTGTAATATACTATTTTCTGAATAATACCATGGACCCATTGCTGTTGAATCCTCTATGTTGTTGTGTATAGACGCATCAACAAAAATTTATGTATCTACAAATGAAAAATTATTTAGTTAATGAAGATACATCTCTGAAAACATAACTGTATCATGTACAGTAATTTTATTTAAATATCACTAAAATTAGTTAATACATAAATAGTTAACAATCCTAAAGAGAATTAATCCAGTAGTGTATTTCGAGCATAACTTATTCATTAGAATGCGCAACTACCACGCCAGTTCTGATTTGAACATCGTGAAGATATCCCTGCAATATTTATCGTCGTTTCTTTAAAAATATAGATCTAGGTTTATGTTATTCAACACCTCCTAATATAAAGAGCGTGATTTGTGATTGCAGTGTCTTCTATTTATACCAGAGCAAGAGACTGTATAGACATTATCGCTTTGTCCATATTGCGTGTGATTTATTTAAATGTATGTAAAGTCTGCTGACACTTATGTATCTCTCGATTGTCTGTATAGAGACATTGCACTGTGATTCATGCGTCTTTTTGTTTATAACAGGCTTAAATGAATTTCAGCTAAGGTCGGCGGACAAAAAGATGGATGACTTATGGAATTATACAATTCATTGTTTTGCTGAGTAATAAAATTAATATTTGTGAACTGTTCTTAAGCAGAGTGCTGAATTAAAATGTATGATATGCAACTTTCTAACATGCTAAAACTTCTTCGAGCAGTCGTAGATATAAATTATCCAAGGACGTACGATAAACTCACAGGGAGGATACTCCTGATCACAGGGCAACTGCGTCAGAGTTATATCTCGATAAGTGAATCTACTAAGGGACTATGTGCAGATTAGAGAAAGCTTTTAGTTTCCACGTAGAGAAAATGTTTCAAACCTTGACGGTTTGAGAATCTAAATTACAATTAATTAAGATATTCATATTTAATTTTTTTTTAAGTATAACATTTATTGAAAGGAATTTCCTTCCTTTTATGGTCCCGGTAGCCAAAATCTCCACGAAATCATGTTCCAACATTAATACAAAATGGTATGAGGCAGCGCAAAGATACAATTGAACAGTAGTTGCAAAATATTAATTAATGAAAACAGCCGAATCCGAAAACATTAGAACTAAAGAAACCAGTATTTTAGTTTTGGGGTTGGGTATCGCTGTAATCGATTTACGCCTTCACCCCTAAATGGCTGGCATTGTGGCAGACTTTGGAGCAATCTATATAAATATAATCGGGACTGACATAAGTCAGTCCTTTTACTGCCCCGCTATACCCTCCTTCTCCTCCCTTATGAAACTGAAAATGTCTGCGTTCACATATCAAAGATAAACAAATGAAAACTATGACTCTGATTGTGTGTGTGTGTGTGTGTGCGTGTGTCTGCGTATAACTGTTTGACACTTTGTATTTTAGTGTGTTTGTGTGTGTGCGCGCACGCATGTACCTGTATCAGGCTGTGTTTGCGTGTCTTCGTGTGTTTGTGTGTTTGTGCGTAACCGCAAATAACCGAAATATTATTTTACAAATTGTGAGCATATATATGAAGAAGGAAGTTGTTGTATACAGTGCTCAGGTGCACTACAACTAAAATAATAATAAAAGGCTATCAGGTCTACTGTTGACGGATTTCAGGAAGCATGGAAGTGTTGAAGAATGTAGTATCCTGACAGCTAACATCTGATGAAAGTAGTTTATTCCATGCTTCAGCAATTCTGAGCGCGAAAAATGTCTCCGAAAGTCACGGGTACTGTGTTGTTATTTGTTTTTGCAAGCATGTCCGTGAGAGTTTGTCATATGGGATTCAAAAAAGGTGCCCAAGGTTGTTGTTCGAAAGATGGTTGATAATCTAGTTATTAAATATATTCTTATCCTCAATGTCGAATCTACCCATTCTTCACTGTCAAGTGGTGTATCTACGTTCGTAACCGTGTGCTGTTATCAAAATAAACATTTATAGTTTTGAGACTAGTGTAAGTTTCTTCAATATGTTTGAAACTCACTGTACAACATTGCATGGAATTTAATCAAATATTCATACAGGCTTTTCACTATCAATTTTACTTAGGTATGTCACATCTAAACTTACGTCTGAAGTTTCTTTATTTAAATAATTACAGGAATTTGTTAAAATGGTTTTATAAGCTTCTATCCAACGCAATGATTGCAATGTATTCAACAGAGAGTGTTGTTTCTTTACTTGGAAATAAGTTATAACTCTGTTCAATGCAGTTTAAATCCATAGAAATTATTGGTGAACTATTGCATCTAAAATGAAATGAATGCATTCACAGAGACTTACGTATATAACACCAATATTCCATTTGAAAGAAGTCGTTTCCTACTCAGATTTTCATTCATACTGAAGGTATGTTAAGTATATTCAGTCGTTAAATGTAGATTTTTTATAACATTATTGGAGTGGATTTGAAAATATCTTGCATGAATATCACACCAGTCGCTGTTTATACTACTTTCAGTCACATGATGCACTGTTTGAATCGGTTTTACTCTACTTTCAAAACAGCAATATTGGTATTATAATCAATATTACACTTGCTTTGTTAATATCCATACGAGTTTACGTGATTTTATATTGAACCACCGTGTGTCGATTAAATAAAATATTTTGGATAAAGGAAACCTTAAAATGTTCATTTTCTAAATTTAAGAAATAAAATTCAAGAATATTCTGTATCATTTTTGGAAGAAACGGATATTCAAAAATAACATAACAGTTAACGCTTCAAATATGCTACTTGCTGGAAAGGTAGCGATATTTAATTTATTCATTTCTTTACATTCAGTGAATATGTATTCTGTTTGGTAGATTCTGCAATATGATTTTGCTTTCCTTCTCGTGTTTTCGCTTTGATAGTATTGTCCATAATTTACACTTGGTTTCATAGCGCATAACAATAGTAAATATAGCAGGCTTGTACGTATTGCAGAATTTTCGACTAGTTATATTATTTACTATCCTACTTTTGATAAATTAGATAATTTAATCCTACATAGGAATATTTTAGCAAAAATATGAAACTCATGATTGTAAAAAGAAAATATTTCCTCTTGGCCTGCTAATTCACCCTTGGCCTTCTCAGAAACAACAGCATTAAATATATATAAATGAGAGATAAGATGTTATTTTTCTTATTTTCTATTTACCTTCTAATAGCAATAAACAGAAATAGACACATAAGTTCACTTCGGCGTACAGGGATAATGTTAAATGCAAACGTATATAAAAATAAAACTTTATTCTATGTTTATATTGTAAAAAAATTGTGGCATTGCAAAGAGAAAATGAGAAAGATTTAAATCGATTCTCACAGGAATTAGAAACTTGGTATTAAAAAATATGTTATATAAACAGATTGAGTGGTATCAAAAGAGAATACAATTTTAAAAAGAAAACGAAATAGGAAGCGAAATTATTATTCTCTCTAAAACGCACACAAAAAATACTCAATACACAGAAATTTCATTGACATTGATGGATTAATATAAAGCTGTATGCAAACGAAATAGAAATTTCATTTGTTGTATTATTGGCGTAATATACTATCATTAAAATATATCGATAAAAAAACTGGTTCCAAGAAAGCATTCATGACGGTCGGAATGCGACACACAGTTTATTCAGGCAATACCCTATATTTTAATTGAAGGAAGATATAGACAAAACAACGATCAAGTGCAACATAACGGAAGTTGGCGTCAAGATCTGTCAAGGGAATTGTATTTCTTACTGTTAGGCTGTTCGAAGCAAGGAAAAACGATTGATTATCCACCCATCAATAGCTTGAACTTTAAAAGAAATAGAGAATTGACATGTTATCCAATTGACAGGTCTCAGGAATTTTAAGTTACACTAACAAGTAATATACATACATATATATATGCATACACATACACACAATCAAACACGCACACATACATACATACATACATACATACATACATACATACATATTTTCAGGTTCACACACGCAAACAGACATATAAGTACGTTTGTGCATGCATTTGAGGTGCTTGTGTATCTTAATAATTGTTGTGCTCTTTCTTTTTCATAAAACATAGAAAGTTGCATATTGTTAAATAAAATCTATTTATTATAAACATGATATTTTTCTACGTAAAATCGCGAAGTAGTGTAAACAACATAATGTTTTGTTTTTACACTGGTTATGCAAATATTATCAGCATTATTGGGGCGGCGAACTGGAAGAACCGTTAGCACGCCGGGCAAGTTGCTCAGTGGCATTAGGTTCAAATGACGTTGAGGCTGACATTGCCTTTCATCCCCTCGAGGTCGATAAAATAAGTACCAATCGATCTAATCGACTTAGCCACTCACCCGAAATTGCTAGCCGTATACCAAAATGCGAAATCATCCTTATTGTGGTGGCGAAGTGCGAGCTGAAAAAATCGTTACTCTGACGGACAAAATGTTTAGCAGTATATCTTCCGACTCAAGTTCTGAGCTGAAATGCCACCGGAGTCAACTTTAACTTTCATTGTTTCAGTTCGATAAAATGTGTAGCAGTTGAGAACTGGAGTGAATGTAATCGATTAACGTTCTTATTTGATGCCATACAACGGTATTGAAGTCTTCCTGAACCAATATTTTTATGAAACTAATTATATTATGGAGTTGTATAACTTTTTAGAATATCCACAATGAAGATACTGGAGATCGGAGTGGTTAATGGTTCAACCTAATATCATATTCCGCTGGTGCAGCAGATCCAGCTTGTAGAGTATTTCTGTTGAACGATATTCCAGGCTGATTCTGTGTAGCTATCATATGTGAAGGAATCCCCATTAAAAGGTCGTCTACTTAAAATGAGTCATTCAATTTAGCTATCTACCATCTTTAGGTGGAAGAATCTACCTTCGGCTTAGTCAGTAATGCAAGTTCTCCTGAGACTTTGGTTCTAAACTGTATTTGGTATAACCTTCCAAAGGTTTTACATCCATGATTGCCAGTTTCTTCGCATATAGACTTTAAATATTATTTAATTATGATAGATTTGCCTGCTTGCTTAAATACAATTCTGATAAGCAATTTTCTTGTGCCCTTTGCAAAAATCCTAATTATGTCAACAATAACAATTAGCAGCCAATATATTGTTTTCTCTGTCCGATCTCTGCATGTCTTGAGTATGGCTAAAAGCACTGATCACCAAACTAATCTTGCAACCCACTTTAAGAAATAAAATACACATCGTAACACTCAAATACAACTGATACATTATTTCATAGACTATAAATATTAGTAAAACAAAGCTGGTTAAAAAGTATATCCAAAGAGTTTTTCTGGTTCACACCAATTTTTTTACGGTGGAAATACTTTGTTGACCGATGTACTTAGAGATTAATAATTAAGCATGAATATAAAGCAAAACGGATGTTGATATGGGCAATTATAGAGAATAGCAAAGTCTACACGTAACTTCACACAAGTACATCAGAACTAAGTAACTATGTTCAGTAATCATTGATTTGCTTATGTAAATTAAATACTAATGCGTAAGTTATTCTGATAGCACCTATTACAAGGAAAATATTAAATAAGTTGCCAAAAATTGTAGTCGCCATTTGTGAAACAAATAATACTTTACTGTTATATATCCTATGATATATACACGAAACTCAAGTCCTGAATAAATGACATTGTGTTTTCTATTTTGAAATTGACATTTATTTGTCTGTTGGTATTAACCTCGCACATTTTAATCATTTCCAGCTAACATAGATCATTAAGTGAACTACACTTATCTATACTGAAAGAATGTAAATAATGATAATAGTCTTAATGTTATTTGTCCTGATTGTCATTTGCCAAATAAGTTGGATTAGTATCAGGCCATATTATTGATATAAAGTAATGGATAGCGAGGCCTACGTCAGAAATTCTGTTAAATTTAGAATAGTTTCATTTCAGAGGCAAATAAACTTTCACAGAATATATTTGAAATTATACGACGACACATGAGCGGAAGTATCACGATCGTATCCATAGACGCAGTTTCTCGTACACACAGATATCAAATCATATGTGCGTGTGTGTATGCATCTGTGTGTGTGTGTGTGTGTGTCTTGGATGTTCGTATGAGAGCAGATTATTTAAGCTGTTTAGAGACTGTCACTGAATTTATATGGACTAAATGCAACGCAGCTTCAATGCATTGTAATGATAATAAATTATGAGTACATGATTTGGTAATATAACAGTGGTGGCCTTTTAAAGTAGGGTGTCGGAGAGAATAGTGTGAAGTATCTATTTCAAGTGTGTTGAAGTAAGGCTGGGCCACTATTGATTCTTACGCTCCTTGGGTTGACATAAGTAAACTTCAGTCGTAATAAGTTGGTTTATTTATTGGAATATGTAATTTATGATTGATAAATGTGTTGAATAGTACTAATGTTCAAAGTGAAGTCTTACAGAGATATATTGTTAGACATCTTGAAATATGAATTGAACTGTTTTCTTGTTCAGGACACGACCTAATCCTAACAAGCAATTTATACCACTTGTTTCAATATTACATTTCGGAAAATGATAAGTGTCAGAAAATCTTCTTCTCTCAGTATACGAAACATATAAACCTGGGTAAAAAGAAAAAAAAAACAGAACGAAGCGAAACATTGCATTATTACAAATGGCAAAAGCATCATTGCAAGAAACCCTGTAATATCCGTGGGGAAAAATATTAGCAGATTTAATGAGTACAGACAACTATTTGAGACGTTGTAGTATATGAATTTTAATTGCGTGACATGTGTCTATTTTGAAAAAATCTAAATTGTACATGATTATGGCACGAGAAGAATCTTTTAAACTTAGAGTAGATACCTTATTTGGTAAACTAGAACATAAATTCAAGTAACACATTTCATGTGTTAATGTCGGAAAATACGATGAAAGCGAAGCAATTACGGTTATTTATCACTCGTAAAATTTCAAAATATCCTTATAGAAATGATGGTCACATAGGTGCCTATCCACAGACATCGTAGTTTCTTTCATTTTTCTTCAAGATACTGATTAATCTTCATGACATGTACAACTTGAACTCTCAGTAATGAATCACAGAATCCTATAATATATTTTAATTACCAATTGAAATTTACTTACTTATCACCTTGTCTATCGTAGTAGACATTTCTGAAACATATTAACTAGAATTTCCATTTTGTTGGTGCAAAAGAAAAATATTTACAAGGCAACTTCATATCGTAAACACGTATATCCACAATAGAATTAATGAGCACACAGTAGCTGTTTTCTTTTCAATATATTCCACGAAAAGTGTTAGCATTACTTTGTGCAGTTGTTTTCGGTTGTGAAGAGGTTTCTTTTTTTTATATTTCGACGTACGTTTCTTAATTTTCTGCATACACACCGTTAATTGGGTACAGGTTATTTTCTGTATAATTTTAGGGTGTTTTGACTTGCACACAAAATTTAGCTATAATTTTTCAGTTCATCTCTTAACTTTCTTAATGAATAGATTATATGAGTGTTTGCTTACTAATGCTTGTATCTATACGGTTTCAATTTTTATAACAATACCCTTTGATTAGATGTGAATATTGAAGTATAGTAATGAGAGTTAAGCACACAAACATGAAAAATTAAAACCTAAATAACTCGCATGATTACTGTGTTTAGCGGGTCATATCATAAAATATATAATATGAGTAATATTCATGTAAAGTTGGCATAACATTGAGAAAAACATTAATTATGACAAATAAATCGTGAAATCAATAACAACTAATAACCGGGAAAACCAATCTACCATCATTACATTTTAGCACTCAATGTAACAGGTTCTATCAAGCGCTATTGAACCATTGGAGGAGAGCTCAAAGATGTCACTAGGGGTAGAAAAGAAATGATTATTCCATATACTTTCGAATCGCACTGCGAGCATTCACACGATAAGAAACGCGGAATCCAATTTCCAACAGCAAAACAAATACAACAAATATGTCAGATCACTCCACAGTAATGAACTTTACATTTTCTGGTATATACTGCTTTACTGCTCATTCAGGACATTCAAAAGTATTACCCTACGGTAATAGTTAATTGTTGAATTGCGTCTTCCTGCTTATCAACTTAAATTGTTTTCTATTATTGAGAAATGGGTGTATCGAGCGCCAGTGACACACGTACTGAGCGGCAAAACAAATTTTACGGGACTCCCTGGGAGTAAGTTTCGTGTTGATACGATCAACTTGATTTATATCGTCTCCACAGAAAAATCATCTCTCAAACTCTGACCTAAAGTGCAAAAAAAAAACCTCTAAATTTCTTGAACGTTTTCCATGAACATAACTTCACTCACACATAGCTACTCCGGATGACAATAAATCATAGGACTCCTTACATGCTTTAGATATTGAATCACTCACTAATAGAATAAACAAAACGTCAGAAAGACAAACAAGCTTATGATAGGAGAGATTTTATTTTAATATTTACATGCTTGACTATCTATGAATGATAGATGTACATCCAGAGCCATAAGAGTAGCTCCTGTGTGTCAATTAATATAAGGCTAATTGACACACAGGACAGAATGAATGATTTTAACTATATCCGAACAATTGAACCATTTGAGATAACTAGTATAATCGAGCACGCCGAGATTCACCGACCTTAGCCCCGAGGACGTACAGTATATCATCATCATTCAGGAAGATGTTTGTGTCCTCTCAGACGCAAGATTATGAATGGTAATAGCCTGAGTAAAAGCAGACTGTATCAGCAGATATATAAGATATATATGTGGGTGCATGTCTATATATGTATATATATATATATATATGTGAGTGTGTCTCTATGTATATGTGTATATATGTGTGTGTGTGTGTGTGCACATATCTATATATGTTTATATGTATGTATATGTGTGTGTGCGTGCGTGTGTGTGTGTCTGTCTGTGTGTTTGTGTGTGCGTGTGTGTGTGTGTGAAGTTTGTGTGTGTTGGGTGCGGATTTTGTAATACTCGCGTAATAATGTTCAATTATAGTTATCATCTAACCAGAAATGGAATCTGGAATATACATAAAAGATTTTTCATTGTCAAATACGTAACACGAACTAAGTGTAAGTTTGTGTGTTAAAATAACTTCTGACGGAGAATCCCTCTCTTCATTGTAGGATGTTAATTTGCCAGAAACTCATTCCAAATCATTTCTATCTTTTTGTTCTTGGTTTGAAGATAGGCTCATGCTACCTCTGATGAGATAATCGATATCGAGTTGAAGCACAGCAGTCTAGTTCGTCGTTCCTATTTGGCTTTATTCATTATTTGCTATAAAGAAGAGGTGCCAAGACGCCGTAAATATTTTCATAATAATATTTAACCTGGCTATATTGATGCCAGCCTCATTTCACAATTCTTATTATATTGCATATAAATGGGTGCTTTGAAATTATCTTTAACCATATGACAATATTCATTATGCTGTTTGTGTTACTTTGTATTTCCTTAACAATGTGTAAATATATTTAGCTGGGCTGCAGCTGTCTGTTGAATGTCACTAGCTGCATGACTTGGGATTTCGACTGCATTTCTGAATCGAATAAAAGGCAACATATTGTCTAGTGGGATTTAGAAACTAACCACAAAGGAATACAGATAAAATCTCCTATATATACCAACAAGAGCGCTACATTATTCTTTGTTTATTAATACATTTTAGTTAGCGTGAAGGCATGGAATAATGAGTATTTTAATGTGGATTAAAATTATCAATGCAATACAAAAATTCGTTTATCTCAATAAGTTGATTTGCCTGATTGGAAAAAAGGCGAGCCAATATTTTATAATTCAAATATGAGAACAATTGTAGCAAAATAGAGAATAGAGAAGAAAATTTTGTCATATCCCAGTTAATATGAATTTCAATTAATCCTTACGCGACAGTCGTATTGTCACCAACGCTCACACATGTATATGTACGCACATGCATACATATATCTTTTTACTTGTTGCAGTCATTAAACCATTGCCATGCTCGAGCATCACGAATGGTTAAATCGAACAGGCTGGCTGTAGTAATTATTTGAAAGTTTGGTGAGGACAGAGACGCACAAACATGAATACACACACACACACACACACACATACACACACACACACATATATATATATATGTCGGGATTTCACAGTTTCCGCCTAGCATATTCTCTAGCAAGACATTGGATGCCCTGGAGCTATACAAGAATATACATGTCTAAGACACCGAGCAATGTGACTCGACAAGAAACCACACAGTTTCCAAGGGAACTTCCTAACTACACAGCTTTATACACATATTCACACCATAGGGATTGTTCATAAAAAATGCCAAACTTGGTAACTTTAGTTCGTTTCTCCTGCCTATGGTTATGAATGATGACAACCGAAAGAGTACGATAGTGAATATGACCGTTCGAAATGATATGCCTCCGTATAATCCCCAAAGTAACGTTACTTGAGGTACCTAGCTAAGATATACGGGACTCGCCCAGGTCGAGGCGTTACTTGTGCGTATTGAGCGGACACAGCTGCGCTACAATGGATATGTGATTTGAATGTGGCAACAAAGAATGCTGAGATTGATTCTTCAAGTCCACCTAACAAGCAGGAGACCTAATGGTAAAATAAGAAAGGGAGGGTTTGAATCTCACACACTTATATATATATATGTGTATGCGACGGCTTCTTTCAGTTTCCGTATATTGAGAGAGAGAGAGAGAGAGAGAGAGAGAGAGAGAGAGAGAGAGAGATATATTTAACTTTTCCTACTCTTCATCGATTTTAGTTATTGTTATGCATCCCCTCACCGATAGTGACCAAATCAGCAGCACAGATTAATATAGCTTTCCATTTAATGACATTATCTGTAGATTAAACATAATCTACACATACATTATTGTGATTTTCTTTATAATATATTCTCAATGAATATATTTCTAAACATTTGTTGTACATGCTACAAGGAGAAATAACCAAATCACAAATTTCAAAAGTTTTCTGGTCTTGTCGTCAGTATATGGCTTATCCATGAATTAAATTTATTTTCACTGTGGTATCTGTGAAATATTTTCTAGTATTGTAAATCTTAATTCCACGAATAAATATGAAAGCAAAATATAGAAAGGGACAGCAACAAAGTGTAAATTATGATGCAATCCAGCTGTTATCTCAATACAATATTTATATTTAATAAGTCGTTCATCTTCGGCCATTTCTTCCAATTATTTAGTTTTGCTTCAAACGAATTACCATGAAGTGATCATAATTATTTTCGTCTATAAAATGAAATGGGAGATGATTATACCTTGCAAACGAACATTCAAATAAGGAATACAGAAACAAATATCAGAGAAATTCAAGAGACGAAGTGAAACCAAAGAATATATTTTCATCTCAGCTCAAATATTTAATTGTATGTTTATATCTTATTTTCTCTCAATAATTTCAGGTTCAATAGAAAATTGAAAGCGGAACGTTTTTGAAAGCAGTTCTGTAAACCATGATTAATGATGTTTTGATTTATTCTGTTCAAAATAAAACAAATTCTTTATTTTTGATCTACTATATATTTATTGTTTAATTTATAAGCGTAGGCTTTATATTGATTCTTAACTCTACTTAAGTCTACGATTAAGATATGCTGGTACTTTTCTACTGAAATATGTCGTATAAATGTAAAATAATTGCAGGATATAACTGCCATGTATTGAAAATATATACTATTTTCAGCTCATCGTCATCTCTAAATATAGTTTTCTTTTATTAGATTTGAGGTAAATGTTTACAGCGAAATTGTATAGCTCATGCAAGCTGACATATTTCCTTTTTGGTACTTGTAGAATAGATTTTAAATCGATGAGAGCGAATTTTATTTAGAGTTTTAAGAACAATGATATTGTGCTAAAATATTGTCTAGATATTGTGCTAAAAAAAAATGACTTAACTAAAACACATGCATTGACCTTCTTCTATAAAAGCGCACACGTTTGTATTTAGAATGTCTGAAACCCACCCTCGGCCGTATCTCAATGCCTTGTCTGTGACAATGGATGAATTCTGCATCGCCATTTCTCACCTAATGAAACTAGTGTACCATGGATAGTGACAATGCGCAAATCAGAATATGGCCGCCCTACTAACAAGAATAAACAGTCAAATTCCATTTCATTGCAGGTTGTTTTTGTAAATATATACAATACAATTTAAGTATGCATATATATTCAAACATCATGTGAGTGCGTGCAATGTTTTGCAACGTTCCGATGTAATAGATAAAGTTTTTTGTGTAAATGATATTTAATGTTGCTCCCATTATTTAGACGCGGGTATATTTCCATATTACAATTAAGAAGAACACATAAAACAGCGCCTCCAACGAATCCCAATTTTAAAATGTAAAGTGAAAATCTACATCGCCCGCTGAAAATAATTTTTTAGCAAAATAAACCCCAGTGAATGCCTAGCCTTACATAGTTTATGCATCACAGCGGAATGCTATAATATTACAAAAACAGAGGAAAAAGAAACGAAGAAATTATTTTCTACACTAGGCACAAGGCCCGAAATTTTGGGGGACGGGGCCAGTCGATTAGATGGACCACAGCACGTAACTAGTACTTAATTTATCGACCCGAAAGAATGAAAGGCAAAGTCGACCTCGGCGGAATTTGAACTCGGAACGTAAAGACAGACGAAATACGGATAAGCATTTAGCTCGACATGCTAACGTTTCTGCCAGTTCGGCGCCTTAGGAAAAACGAAGACATTAAAAAGAAAGTGTAAGATTTTGTTAACAGAAAGAATCATTCCTACACTGATCTACAAGTATAAATAGGCAAGAAAAAGATTCTGGTGAATTAGAGGTATTAAATTTACTGAATAATCATGAATCTAATCCCTCTTACGCTAAGTTCAACGATAAATTCTAACAATTTTACAAACAACAACGGCGTGGGGCGTCTAGCATCTATAACAAGGCAATTATCGTGATATTTCACTGAGCATCAGATGTCTAGTCCGATGCGTTATGGGTATTTTAAGATAAGGTGCATGCGTGTTAATAACATAGTGGAGTGTTATGCAAACCAATGAAATGCTCCACAGTATTATTTCTTTGTTTTCGAGAAAATATGTGTTTGTTCTTATTTCCATAGTTCCTTAGTACTGGTTCATTTTGTTTTATTTTTGCCCTTTTTTTTTCTGTGGCAAGTTGTATCGAACGAACAACACTCCGCTTGTGTAATAAAACTTCGATGTAATCACGAATATACGCGTATTGGGTATATTGAATTATCAATGCATTTCCAGCTGCATTATGCACAATAATAGATAAGCTGTCAACATTATTCACAATTCCGTCTTCATTTCTAAACCATTTATTCTCAAAGTTTTAGCACATTTATATACATATATACATATATATGGACCACACCATATTTATATGCATATATATATGTTTATGGATATATATGTATGTAACTATATATATATATATATATATATATATATATATATATATATATATATATATATATATATATATATATATATATATATATATATATATATATATATATCTGTCTGTCCGTATGTATGTATGTATGTATGCATGTATATGTATGTATGTATGTATGTATGTATGCATGTATATGTATGTATGTATGTATTAAAGCATACGCGTTATTTATTTACGTATGTTCGACTGAGGATTTCGAGATATTTTTGCTTTAATGCAGCCGCATTAGAAAGCCATTAACAAACCTGCAATCGATTCCTACTGCCTATAAATATAGAGGAACCATCTGATTTTTAGATGTTAGATGCCGAAAATGGAAAGGCACAACGATGCAATCGCTGTATATATATATTACTAAATTTTTCTCTTTATGGTGGTGGGAGGACGGAGGTGATATTTTAGGTGATCATAAGTCAAAAAAGAAAGAAAAAATATTATTTTCATTATGTATACAACAGCAGCAGGAGCAAAACATGGAGAAATATGTATGCATGTAGGTGTATATAT
>NC_068995.1:54360528-54365045 GCF_001194135.2 Octopus bimaculoides | reverse complement strand
CCTATATAGAAATATATAGATATGTAGATATGTATGAATATATGAATTCATATGTGTGTATGTTTGTATGTATATATATATATATATGTAAATATATACATACATATAGACATACGAACACACATAAAAATATATATGTATATGTGAGTGCGCACGCGTATGCGTATCTATATGGAGGATAGAGTACAAAGTAAATTTACTCATTGCTTCCAAAAGAATACATGCATAAACATAGGAAAATATTTCTAAATCGAGCAAAACGAATTATGAAAGTTAAATTTGGAGAAATTAACCTGACGTTTCAAATACACACACACACACACACACACACACACACACACAGAGGCTTACAAACACACGCATACATGCATGCATATATGTATACGTTTGTATGTATATAAAGATATATATATATATATATATATATATATGTACATGTATGCATATTTATATACATACATATATATATATATATATATATATATCTTTATAACGTTCTATACTGTACCACAAATTTCAAACAATACTAAAGTGTTGCAAATTATTTTATATATATATATTTGATATTGATTTGCGATACGTTTTCCTAATACAGTCCTTCATTGTTTTAAGTTCTACATGTTTTCGAACCGCTCGATAAATCTCGTAATATATTGATATTAAGCAATTGCTCCCTTGGATCAAGAAACTAAATACAGAACTAAAAATGAGTATGGTATCGCAGTACTAAGAGCAGTATTTGAAAACCATATTATGAGGAATGTGGGAGTTGGTACTTTTCCTTCTTTGGATTTCCGAAACAAATTTGTGGTAGAAATTCAATATCACATATAATCAGTCGTTGATTACACTTCTAGACTCATATATGTGTGTGTAAACATGTGTATATGTAATTGGGTGATATGTTTAAGCATGGACTTTTAGAACTTAGCTATTGCAAGATTTACTTTTAATGTGATAGGTTCCCTATCTGTTTGGACAGGTCTGGAGGATAATTCTGTTAATATGTACTAAATGAATCATTTTATCGTCATAAATAGTGCCTGAATAGTTTACAGGATTTCAAACCTCCGACACGATTTACAGTGTATATTTTAACATATGAATTTTTCACATACTACTATATATTTTATTTCTTGAAACGCCTAATAGCTTAAACTCATTGAATAGAAAATAATTCAATTCCTTCACCTATATAGTAAATGACACGATATCGATTTATGAAATTAAAGTAATTTTCTTTTGAATATACCATAGATTATTTATTGAATATACATATATGTTCTAGCACTTGTAACTTAGCTTCCTTTTACATGGAAATCTACTGCTCTTGAAGACATTGATGCAATATTTCTATATAACGTATTCTTTTACATAATTTAATTTAATACTATAGGATTAGATTTAGAAATGTTATACTAATTAATTTATGAAATATAATGCGCTCGTCCACATCTTTCTCAAATGTGACAGGGGTTAACTACATATCTTTCAACAGAAAATGTTACAATTCTTTCACATCGCAAATGAAATACTGTCAAAGTTTTGGCCTCATAGAGATTAAATTTTCATACTTTCAATCTTTCGTTTTGTTTCATACATTTAAAACACGCTTCACGAACTGTTTGAAGCGTTTCCGAATCATCCACCACTAAACCCGAAGCATATTTGATGTGGTTTCTATATAAAACAATATTTCAATCCAATTCTATTTCCCTTGTTCGTGATGTTTATTCATTACGATACAATTTGATAAGCTTGAAGGTATATACTCAGTTCGTTTGCATTATAGTTTCTCTTCAAATAGAGTTTGAGTTTTAATATTGTTTATGCTTTATTTTATGTGTTGCGTATATAATCGTAATTTAGCTAAAATCGATCAATTGTTAGGTTATACGTGATTTAATATACACGGAATACGAATCGCATATACGCATTTGACTAATTAAAATTCAATTAAAAATGTTATACACGTATATAACTTATTAATGAGCAGTAGCACCAGTTGCAATATATTTAATGTATAAGCTTCCTATGCTATTCGAAACTTATGAGTGAGAAAACAGATCCGAACGCTAATATCAATTTGTTGCAAAGATTTACTTCCACTGAAGCATGAAACACTCGGTGAAATTTAAAATAATTCCCGAATATCAATTACATTCGTTAATAAATATTTTCATTTTTGTAAAATCTCTTCATTGTAAAAATAAGATTTAAACGTCACTTTATCTACATAAGAGGTTGAAGAAACGGCGGAGAAGGAAACTGTTAGCAGTTTAACAATTGTTCAAATAACACAATCGTGAATAAGAGAGTCAACGTAGGTTATAAGTGTAAATATTTCCTTAGTATCAAACCTCAATCATTTCATTATCGAATTTCTGTTCTTACTAAATTCCCTGTTTAGTGAAAAAGAAACTTTGATTATCAACTAAAATACTTTTGGGAGAAATGATCATATCCATAGTTAAATTTACAGCATAGATCGTTGTCCACGAACAGACAGATTTATACATTAAATATTAATGTCACATAATGCTAAATATAAGGCACGTGTAAAGTGCATAAGTACGTCATTTTGCGTCAAGTATAAAGGAAGTTCTATATTCAAACGGAATCTACTATGCTTACAAATTAGACCTAATCCTTTTTGTCGATTATCTCAAATCTAAAATCCTTACTTCTATCCGTTGGAAATTATACAGCAATAAATATATTAGTGATAAAAATCTTAGGGGTAATTTTCATCACATACAACAAATGAAACATCTGGAAAACTTGGAAAATGCATTATGAAAAGGGGACACCCGCGTGAGAAAACACTTGCACAAACACAGACACACCAAAATTTGCATGCACACGTTTTATCTGTGTACGCATAACATTTAGAATACGTTTGATAACATATTTATTTATTGTTAGTACGCTCTAGTCTATTGGAACGTGAATATCAGATTAATGTTATTTTTTTCAAAGGGGAACACCTCCTGCCTGTAGACGATTGAGTTCATAACACATGATTCGCTAATGTATTTTGAGACACTGCAATTTTTCGAAAACCTTATGCAGCTCCTCAGCCGGAACAACCATGCCTGACCCCTGAATCGAACAAGTGCCAACCAATCATTTTATGAGAATCAGCAAACAAATTATTTGCTTATTCGTCTTGACAGTCAAAGAGATCTTAATTTATGTTGTTCAAGCAGATAAGCCAGAGTACAAACAATATGGATTTTCTTCAAAATTGAAAATCTAATCAGCTGAACCCATTAGAAAATATATGTTCACAACGTGCATGTTTCACGCCTATTACTTTAAGTATCACTGCTTGCTTTTGCTAAATTCATCTGTCCTGTGTTGTAGTCTCGATTGATGTGACACACAACAAGGCAAATACATCGCACAGTCTCTAATCACCTTACTCTTGTGAATGTGTGTGTTTCTTTGTAATTATATATATATATATATATATATATATACAAAGAAACAGTGGGACAGAAAAAATATACGGAAGATATCAAAAACACGAAGAAATATATACAGCGGAGTGAGGTGGTTCTATGAAATGCAGCCAGTTATTCATTTAACAAGATATATTGGATTTTTACTTCTGTCTAGACGAAGCACATGGCACTGAATTTTCACTTCACTGACCGGCATCAAATTTAGCGATAAATCTAAGCTGTTAATATATATGGAAACAATTTTCACAATTGGCAGTTGTTTTGATTTATTCCATCTGAATCGAATTTCAATTCAGATGTCAATAATAGATTCATCATCCACTCATTAGTGATCAATAGTTCATGCCTTATAGAATTTAGGATTTTCACAAATACTTTCTTTTTCGCGTCTAAATGTCAGCGGTTTTCCAATAACGATTAGCTGCTATCACTAGGTTTTGTCGCAATATAATAAGCAAAGAGATAAATAAATGAATTAGTGTGTCTCTGCTTTGGAGGAAGTACATTTTCCCTATATTTTTACGCTTATATTTGACTACAGAACAAATCAATTGCTATGAAATGTTTTTAGTAAATGAAAAATAACAATACATGACAGGTCTACCCGTCAGGCGATTGCAAAATGGGTTCATAAAATGTAGTATTAAATTGCTGTGTATCATTATCAGCCCTCGTACACTTTCTCATTCACAATATCATCAATATCATCAATCATGGATGTTAGTCGATATTGATAATATCACTTGATATGCAGTGTCACGTGTACGAAATGAGGATCGTTCTCTTCCTCAGGATTCTGTCTTGAATTGTAAGGACCCTGTTATGTGAACTGTTAGAGCTCTGTTATGTGGTATATATATATGTACGGAAGAGAACAATCGATATATATCGAAAGAACGAAGATGGGAATGAACGAATAAGGGTGAAAGGGCTGATAGACAGAAATAGAGTCGTATAAGATGTAGAAAAATGTATACTTACATATAAGAGACAAAGTGTACGTACGCCGCTATACATACATACACACACACACACACACATATATATATA
>NC_068995.1:54359081-54359940 GCF_001194135.2 Octopus bimaculoides | reverse complement strand
TATATATATATATATATATATATATATATATATATATATATGTGTGTGTGTGTGTGTGTATATATATACACATACATACACGCAGACGCGCATTTACACACACAAACTCACAGACATGCACACACGCACAAGCATATTTCTAAATTTCTAAAATGGTGTTCCTCTTACACATATTTTTATATGTATGTAATAATATAGAGCATCCGATACGAGAGGATAATTGGTGCCGCTATTATATTTCTAAAATATTTCTTCAAGGATACTGAATGATGAATAATAATTGTATCTTACAACTAATTCCTTCATTCATTCTATCATCAACTCAAAAGAGTTCTATCCCAATTATCAGACATATTCTGGATTTTACAGTGATTCTTAGGTTTACCTCATGTTTGTCCATATTTCCACGCACTTTCTCCTGCAGCACCATTACTATTTATGAGGCGAAGATTCAAATTGTAAACATATATAAATATACTCATACACACATACACATATGTACTCTTTTATTTGTTTCAGTCATTTGACTGCGGCCATGCTGGTGCACGGCCTTTGGTCGAACAACTGACGCTAGGACTTATTCTTCTTAAGCCTAGTACTTATTGTATGGGTTTGTTTTCCTGAACCCGTAAATTGCGGGGACATAAACCCAACAACAATCGGATGTCAAGCGATGGTAGTTGAACAAACATAGAGACGCACACAGAAACATGTGTGAAAGAAGACTGCCATATATATATATATATATATATATATATATATATATATGTGTGTGTGTGTGTGTGTGTGTGTATGTGTGTGTGTGAGTGTGTGTGTGTATATATATATATATATATAAATATATATATATATATATATA
>NC_068995.1:54356985-54358703 GCF_001194135.2 Octopus bimaculoides | reverse complement strand
ATATATATATATATATATATATATATATATACATACATATATGTATATACACTATCACATGTATTATGAGTGCACGCGCGTTTGTACGCATGTGTCTGTGTAACTGCCTCTGTGTGTGTGTGTGTGTTTGTATGCCTGAATGTGCGTATGTGTTTCTGGCTACACATGTAAATATGTCAGCCTACAGAGAATGACTGAGCGAAGGAAAAAAGAATTAGAAAATACCAAATCTAATCTGCCTACACACACTAGAGCTTGCCGGAGCATTGATTCTTCAGCTTATTACTGTAATAATGATCTGTTCAATTTTCTCAAGCGCACTTCGACATTTTCCTTGCTCAGAGATCACTAAATGTATAATTTGACTGTTGATCGACCTTATGTTCGCTGACCTAAAACGTTGCAGAATTATTGGATTAGGCCAAGCATCGATGCGTTAACCAGTTTATAAGCAGTACGCGGACTTACTTTTTCAATCTCAGTTCAAATCCTTTATGTTATATATAATCAAAATAGATTTCTTTTTCGAACTATGCTCTCTTTAATATACAACGCAATACTCGTATACAACGCAATACTCGTTCCATCGATCATTATTTAAGAACGCTGGCATGCATTTACAGAATACAGTTTCTCCGGAATTTTTGGAATTTTGGATTTTGGTGATCAAATAAGACTCAATGGGTATATCAGACATGATATACATACAGACATACACACAGAGACAGATACACATATGCATATGTGTGTGTATATATATATAAATATATATATATAGAGAGAGAGAGAGAGAGAGAGAGAGAGAGAGAGAGAGAGAGATACATTGATAGATACATAGATAGATAGATAGATACACACACACACATATATGTCTGAATGAAACCGAATTGTACTTCGCTGCATCGCTACTCCATAACAGCTCACCTCGGTTTTCACTTACACCCATTCTTGACGCCGAGAACCTTAGTCCTAGAACTACATTGGGGAACTAGTCAATGTTTCCATTACTGAGCATAACTACCTCTAGCACTACCACCCCCACACAAATATATACGAGACTGTGTGGGAATTTGTGTTTCTCTCCAAGCGTATATGTATATTTCGAGGTTTTTCATGAGTTCCAGTTTATTGGCAAGGACAGTATTTCTTACACCATGAATTGCAAAACTGCAACTTTTGTTAGTAGTCCCTGTTATATATGAATATCAATTTTAACTGATCTTTTTACATTACTAGAATATTTTCACGCTGTCTCATTACAGATACTGAAATGTACGAATATGCCATCATATTTTCATACGAAATCAATATATACCATCAATGAAGCGGAAAGTAAAAATAATACCATCCCATGTATGCAGTATGGGGGAAAAATGTTGATTTCACAACATGCTTTTACGATATCTCGTTTTAATGTTGGGAGAAAGACGCATATGAAATATCTTTTAAAGTTGTTTTTTTTGTTGCCATAATTAGCAAAAATATCAGTGAGGATGTGTACGTTGGGCAGCATTATACGTTCTTACATATGTTTTGGTGTTCTAATATAAACTTATCTCGACCTGCTTCTAACTCAGCCATGATGAATGATTGATTGTCAGTATCTATGTATGAATATCTGGGTGTATGCGTATGTGTGTACGTTGGAATGCACACATAGGAACACCAACACATACACGTATATATATATATATATATATATATATATATATATATAT
>NC_068995.1:54351069-54356742 GCF_001194135.2 Octopus bimaculoides | reverse complement strand
ATATATATATACATATAGATAGATAGATAGATAGATAGATAGATAGATAGATAGATAGATAGATAGATAGATAGATAGATAAGAATAACGCTAATGAAGTAATTTTTGTGAGTACTTGAAATGCTATTCGTATGGCAATTCTGGAATGCTTCGAAGGAAAATGCGGTCAAGCTCTGAATAATACCCTGGTCTGCATCAGAACATCTAGTTCAGAACATCTCTGTAATTCTATTGATTTGCGTCAATCAATGTCTATGCACTTTTCCACTCTAATTTTTTATCACGGAATGGACCACTATGCAGTAATGCATAGTATGTGCATAATGCATATGTGTACTTTAACTGAATAACCTCAAAAAATCAGCAATTTGTTGTAATAATATACATATTCTGTTCATTGTTTTTGTATTTCATATATATTTCAATAGGAAATTACAAATCCCCCGACCTCGACTCAACTGCATATAATAATTATAACGTTTAACATATGTCTCTTCACTCTCCACAATTTGCCGTGTTAGACAGCATCTCAAAACCTCACTTAAGCTCTTTATGATTCAATATTTTAATTATTATGTAAATTACTAAAATCTCCATTTTACGTTAACGCCATTAAATTATACAGTTATTAATTCTAAGCCTATAAGTCAGTAAATGCTTACTTTCGATAATAAGTTAATTACTTATTTAACATAAGCAAATGTAGTTCATGCTATATTTAAATGTAATGAACTCTAATGCATTCTTAAAGAATAAAAAGACATAAATTGTTAAAACTGGTATTTTTAACCGCAAAGCATTCATTTTCCAGGACTTCACATTTTCTCTGAAGGACTCTGGAAAAAATAGTATGCAACCTGATGCTAATAAACACTCTCATTTGTCTGTATAATATATAATGAATAATACTGAATTAGCTATAGTAATAAAAATGCACTTTAGATACCTGTAATTCTATATACTTTATCAAGAATCATTACTAATATTAGCAATGTACTGGAGGAAGAATTTCCTGGAAATACGCCAACTCAATTATAGAAAAACAGCATTCAAATAATAAGTGTAGTCTCGTATGGTTTGTGTATTAGTTCTCTATATACAAATCTTCCAATAGATTTTACTTCTGCGCGTAATATGCACTTAAAAATAACGGAAGAATTATGTCTCAATTAATAAGCCGTAGTCTTTTCAGCAAGTACTCTGTTTATGTTTTTGATTTTCAGCTGTAATCCTATCATAATTGAGTGGCTGACATTTTTCAAAACTGTGTCTGTCAACATGGCTGATGAAAATCTAGTTACCATGAAACGTTCAGTTTATAAATATACATTGCACTAATAAATATATTGATGTGAATTAGAAATGGAAATCTGAATATAAATGGAATTAAGCTAAAAAGAAGTCAAGCTCTCAATTGAAGCCATGAGTAAATTAAAAAAATATATAGAAACATAAAGTAGCCAAGTCATTCATTTCTTTTTATCTGATAGTATATAGACGGTGAGCTTGACCTCTGTAGACACTCTGAGATTTTATAAATTGATATGGATGTAGTCCAGCTTGAACATCTGCCGATCAGTGTCTCCACGAATTCGAGACGTAATTTTATTACCGTGTTGAAGTGGAATGATGTTTCCTTGGGATATGAGATATGAGGTAATGAGGAACAGGATTAATAAAAGAAAAAAAAAAAAAAAACGTTAGTTGGATATTACTCGGTGGCTGGACGTTTGTTAGATCAGCTGGCCGGGGTGGGTGGCAATAACAGTTTCAATAAGAATACTAGCGGCGGTGGAACAAGACATCACCAAACCGTTTGAAAATAACTTTTGAAATTATTTCTATTTGAAACGCAATAAATCTTAAAGTATAGACACCTAATGAAATATGCAAAAAATAATTAGCAGTTAGTCATATGTTATTTATGGTACAATGATAGGAATTATAATTATCCCCGGCAATATAATGAGCAATCTCGTGCAATAATGAAGAAAGGGTGCCATGGTTTCTATATACTAAATGTTTAGTATTGACGACAAATTTCCACGTTTATACGTGATATAGTAATGCAAATATAAGCATGCATATATTAAATAAAGAATAATTATTCATAACAAACTCAGCAAGCTCTATGAACAGAAGACTGTTTTGATATATCAATTTAATATACATAAAGTCACAAAAAGTATCAAGAAGGCTTTTCTTTGAAATTTATTATATTAACGACATGGCTGTTTGTCAATTTTACAAATGATTTTTCACATTTCATATTTGTACAATTCTTCTTTATGTCAAGTCGCCGAAAACAATTTTTCATTAGTCCATTTGCATTACAAATAGTTGGCAACACGATATGATGGAATTTTTTTTTTATCAGTCGATACAATTCGTCGCTATATTTGCAATATTTTGATTGCTAAATTCAGTTTCCTTTTATGTATACTCTACAGAGCTTTTCTCGTTGTTGTTTTGTCGCTTGGTGTTTAATTTTCATAAAGGTTTCCCAACACATCGACAAGATCCACATTCCCGTGAAGAAAAAATATCCAACGTTATTGTTCTGTAATTACGTTGGCTTATGTTGTAACGTCAGTAAGCACAGATACGCGCGCACACACATATATACATTATATATATGTATGTATGTATGTATGTATGTATGAATGTATGTATAAATACATATGCATATAAATGTAGATACAACTATTTGGTGTTTGTGTGTATGTATATGAATATGTTTTTAGACACTATTTTCAGAGAAGCCATTTTGTTTTACACTATTGCAACTCTGCACTCTGTATACTTATGGATTGACAATACGAGTTAAGTTATTGATGAAGATGATGGCCATCATTATAATCTCAATGATATTGGTGATGAGAAAGCACGAGGAAAAATATATTTGTTATGCAAGACTATTAACTGCTCCGTCTGTAAACATATGCTTATTATCATGTATCTGTTTCCTTAATTGGACTGCGACATCACTGGGGCACAACCTTGAATGGTTTGCTGGAACAATTTGAATTCTTCTGGTTCTTTCTTGCCAAGCCGCCCAGTTACGGGGTCATATATAAACTACTACCAGGTGTCACACATTGGGGTTGATAGAGCCTAGCACAAAGACATATGTACACCATAACTCAACTGCCCACATAATACAGGCTTCAAGATACTGTTTACCAGGTTCATTCAGAATGTGTTGGTCGGCCGAGGGCTGTAGGGAAAGAGATGCGGTGAGGAGGAATCCAAAAGTATGTGGTTGTAAAGTGAGCTACTAAACCACTCAGCAACTGTAAAAAAAAAGGTGATCTCCTTGAAATTCTCTTGCTTTCATATAATATTTAATTTTTGCATACCATAAAAGCTTTTTTGTTTTAATTTATATTTAGTTTTTGTTTAGCATGTATGTCGATAAATCCCCAAAATAATAATCTAATATTTAGTAAAATGGCAAAAATAATATTTAAAAATTTCCTTCTAGCGTAATGTTATAGGAATATTAAAACTTTGAAGGTTTTTTAACTAGCAACCATCATTTCAAAGAACTTTATTGGTTTTCGTTTCAGGTATCTGTGCATCTATACTATGAATTATCACGGGGGAAAGTTGTAAAGAAAGTTGCGCATATGAATAAACAGTTATTATATACGTAATAATATACATAGTCATGCACTCTGTTCCAAAAGGCATTATGTACTTACTTGCCTGTACTTCCGTATAATTTTATCAAGATCGATACTTACAAAAGTTATAGTAGTAATAGTATGAAAGAGGGAAATCAATGTTTGCAAGAATGCTTCCAATCACCAAGAAATCAATATTATCGATAATGGCAGACTTATATTGATTTTCTATCGTTTTGCTGTGATCACACACATATATATACATTTATACATACTTTGACATACACACACACACACACACACACACACACACACACATACGCACACGCACACACACACACACAGAGGCACACCAACGCACGCATACCCATACATATAGTATAACACGTCTTTCACTCTTTTATTTCTATAAAGAATTATTTGAATGAACATTCTGCAATTATTTACGAAAATGGAAACTGTTACTTTGGCAACGAATATCTAACAACTAAGTATTCTATATATATGATGTAAGGCTATCTTGGAATTGAATGTAAAAATCAAGCATGAATGGAAGAATCTACCACCGAGCAGCTATTCAACTTAGGCATTGCCACTCGTCTAGGTTAAGAGGCTTTCAAAGATGACTTACACGAATCATTTATCAAAGATCGATAAGACACGAAATCCCTTTCATTCCAAAGTCCACAAGAGTTTTCCAAAATGATATGATTGCTATTCAATCAATAGGCGACTATGTCTAGAAATAAAAGGTACATAATTATGGGAGAAAAATAAACACAATTTATTCCGTTTGTAGAGCTATCCAATATTCATCAAGTTATTACTCCATTGATTGCTTTGTTCTTCGTATTTCAGATTAATTAGAATATGATGAGAATTTTTTCATATACATATGTTATAATCCTCTCAATTCTTTGAACAGTGCCAGAATTTATCTAATGAGATATGCAATATATTTTTATTTTAAATTTCTGGTGAGATTTTGCTGATGCTAGCTGAAATGAGCAAATTTACTTTATTGATTTTTCTTCATCAGAAGGAAAATTATTTGATAATTATTTATTATCTCTTCACTGCTACAAGCATTTCGTATAAGTTCCGCTGAAAGAAAATAAGAAAAAATTGAACAAATAGAACTCACAGCTACTAAGCTAAACATATTCGTGTTTATATATGGAAAATCTTAGTCAATAACCTTTTGAAGGTTTGTCACTAATGTCATTGTTAGTAAATCACAATCAGGGAGGTAAAATTTTAACTGCGGAATTTGAAAATTTCACATTGTAAGAATTTTGGAACACTGTTTTATATACAAGTAATTACATTAGCATGAATAGAATTTACACCGTGATATTAAAGTGAAATACTTAAATATTTCTTGGGATTTCACTTGATCGATGGACTTCCATTTCTGTGAAGATCAATCAATGTTCCTGACTGGTTTCTGGCACTCACAGTAGGAGAAAGGGTTTATCAATATGTAACACAATCTACAAGTTGGTGAAATGATATCAGTGGAATAAAGTAAATCTGCCAAGTATCAGGGTAGATATGGTCTTACCATCCAATGAGAATAGGAATGAGGAATGGATATACAACCAGCTTACAGACCCTAGTGTTTATTGTGTCATAATAATGAGTTATACAATGAAACGCAATCAGGTATCTATGAAAATGTATCATTTCATGTATATATATATATTTCGCATTGTCATACTAAGCAACGTCTAATCATCTGAAAATATCACATTCCTGAATTTTCTAATCAGTGTCTGGGAGAAAAATATACGTTTGAAGTAAGGAAAATCGAACATAATATGAGATACTTAAAGAGATTTCATTCTATGGAAATATCGTGTTTCAAATATCATTAATTGACATACCAGGAAGAGATAATTGATATACTGAAACACGTATTTCCTTTATAGTTTTCATACTAGGAGAGAAATATTACGTTTGCCATATATGTTAGTGTGGGTATGTGTGTATACACACATATACATATATACACATATATATATATATATATATATGTGTGTGTGTG
>NC_068995.1:54334674-54351059 GCF_001194135.2 Octopus bimaculoides | reverse complement strand
TGTGTGTGTTTGCGTGTGTGTATGTATGTATGTATGTGCGTGTGTGTGTACGTGTGTATGTGTCTGTGTATTTTGGAGTGTACGAATACACATATGTGTGAACAGATTCATCAGTGTATGTATGCGGATTTGCGATACGCGTAAAACAGTAGATATTTCCATAGAGACAAGGACGGGGATATCAATATCGAAATAGATAGCGAAACATAAATACATTAGTTATTATCTTTATTACATTGCAGAGAACAAAGAAATGCACCACCACATCGATTGAGTTGATACCAACTGAATGAAATCAATAGATTCTTTCCTATCATTGTCGATTTATTTAGTCCACAACAACACACGTACACAATCGAAAAACAATAGCAAAATAGCTGCTATCTGCAAGTTTGACCAGCTGAAAGTAGCTGTCAGATCTCTTTCAGTTTTATATTGCATTTCGTTACATTTTAAGCAGGAAAAAATAAGGGCTGCATAGTTAGGCCTTACGTCTAGAGGACCTTGCCCCAAGTTCTGTAACGTTAGTGCTGATGCGGGCAATTCAACAACACTTAGATTTCAACGGTTCATCTACGCTTATGTTATGACATATTTGAATACCGAGGGCAGCTAGAGAGGGGAGAATGCAACGTTATACACTTGCTTACCTCAAAGTATATATTTTTAAAAAACCATTTCCATGTATAATATTAGTGTTGGGGAGCATATGTTTAGTATTTAGACATGCAATTTTCTTTTATTGAAAAAGTAATATTTGCTCTTCTATTGCGAATTTAATTACTCTCATCGCGTCATTACAACAATGTTAAATGAGAAAAAATGATTGATTTCCACAGGAACTGAAACAAGAAGACCATTGTGATATTATCATTACTCACATTTCTGTTTCTGTGCGTTTGATTAAATATACGGTGTTTGCTATTATTATCGAAGAATCATTTGCTAAGTCATGTTCTGTGATTGTTTTCCAAATTGTAATGACATATTCAAAGTCATATTCCATTACTTATACATTGTTCTAAAATATTTCTTTAATAACAAATAAATATTTCAAATTTAGAATCTTATAAAAGAAACCAAAAATCAACGTTATATAGAATTTCTTGTTATTATTATTATTAGTAGAAGTAGTATTTTCCTTATCATCTTCTTTCCATTGTGTCCATTCTTGCCGAGTGTCTTCCTGACACTTAGGGCAGAGAAAAGCACTGTATACATTGGTAGGTCATTAAAATAAACACACCAGATTGTTCATTTACAAAGTTATGTGACAGAGAAAAAGGGGAAGAAAGACAGAGAAAATCGAAACAATAAAACATTTTAAAGTAAAGAAAGAAAATAAAGGGGAAAAAGGGGAAAGGAAATTCACAGCGACAATGCTCGTCTCAAGTACGTGTGATGTAGCAGTTAAGACAGGGTTTTGCACTCCCTGCATAGATGGTAAACCAGGGTTAATTTCTCATATAAACTTCAGTTCCTTTTTTCATCATTCCATGTGCTTCTACTGTCACTGATATTGTAACCGTCTTCAGATTTCGATCACCACATTTTTTATATTTCCTGAGCTTATCAAGTTCTTTTGCTGAGATATTATGGTTACAGGGTATGCTCATGTCAATCAATTAGTAGTAGTAGTAGTGGTGGTGGTGGTGGTGGTGGTGGTGGTGGTGGTGGTGGTAGCAAAGTAGTGGTAGTAGTGGTAGTAGTATTAGTAGTAGTAGTAGTAGTAGTAGTAGTAGTAGTAGCAGCAGCAAGGGTGGTGGCGGTGGTAGTAGTAGTAGTAGCAGTAGTATTAGTAGTAGTAGTAGCAGCAGCAGAACTAGTAGTAGTAATAGAAGCAGCAATAGTAGTAGTAGTAGTAGTGGCAGCGGCAGCAGTAGGAGCAGCAGTAGTAGCAGCAGCAGCAGCAGCAGCAGCAGCAGTAGTAGTAGTAGTGGTAGTAGTAGCTGTTGTACTATACACAAATCCATTAAAGTCTAATTTAATTAGTAGCTTATGATAAAATTTTGTGGGAAGTCTTATCAAATCAAAGCATCTTTGATTGGTTTCTTGTAGAATGCCGTATGCCACTTCTCTGCTGGTTGGGATTAGCAGTCACAATACAAGTAAAAATAAGCTTCAGCCTCTTAAGAAGCAATTTCGCTGTTCTGCCTATTGTAGAAATTACCCCAAGTACAGTTGCTTCCTTTGTGTTTCACAATTTCTTCATCTCTCTGCCCACATCATGATATTTCCCCGTTTTTTTTTTTTGTTTCTTCGATATCTACTTTAGTCTACTAAGTTATTGCAATGTCAAAAGTTTTTCACATTTTTCCTTCTTCTTTTCTACAATTATATCTGGGCTCGTCCAATTCTATGGCCTGTCTCTATGAATAAATCTCATAAAAACCTGTAATCATCATCCTCCATCAAAACTTCTGCGTCGCTTTCACGCCACGTTTCCGTTACTTCAAATCTAAACACCTGGCTAATATCTCAGTGAACACTTTTATTGCTACAGACGTGTCAAAAGTTGCTAGCTTTCAACATTCACATAAAATTTGGGCATTACTTTCGTCTGTTTCCCCACACGTTCTGTATTTTATCTCTAGCTCTCTTTTATCAATTATCGCCTGAAGCATATTCTTTATAAAGGCTTCATCCTGAAAGACTACGATATGTAATGAAGTTTTTCTTTTCAGCTTGTCATATTTTTAACTACAACCGACATACTATACTATCAACGACTTTGATTTGCTGTAATTGACGTTGTAATTCCTGTTTTTATACCTGTTACTACTGCCGTACTCTCTGTTCTAAAATTCTTTCACTGTTTCAATGACGACGACTACTACTACTACTACGACGACGACGACGACGACGACGATGACAGCATTGATCATTGGTATTGGATTACTATGCTAGTTTAATATCGTATCTATGTTTGGTGTAGTAGGGTGCGTGAACATATTAATTCTTCAAAACATTTATTTGGGTAATACTATTTCTACGCCATTGTGCACACTCCAACGTCACCATAACATTACTGGTGACGAGATATTCAAAACCTCCAAAGGCAACGAAGCACTTAAATAGGCAAAAAGGATGAACTGTATGTCCGATTTTGACTTTCCCTGATGTAATGTTAAAATCCTTCAAGAATGAAAATTAGACACCGTGACATCAGGTTACAGAAACTGGTGTTTCATAACTGCCACATAATGAGGCTACGAAATTAGTGGAGGAAATCACCTTATTATCACTTCCAAGGAACTTATGCATGGTGATAACCTGCAATACTTTTGTGATGATGGTAAAAACAGGTGGCAATAATATTGTGAAGGCGCATGGCTTAGTGGTTAGAGCGTCGAGCTTACGATCGTGAAGTTGCTAGTTCGAATCCCGGATCGGGCTGCCTGTTTTGTTCTTGAGCAAGGCACTTTATTTCATGTTGCTCTAGTTCGCTCAGCTGTAAAAATGAGTTCCCACATTACTGGTGCCAAGATTTATCGGCCCCTTTGCCTTTCACTAGGATAACATCGTTGACGTGGAGAGGGGCGGCTGGGAAGCATAGGTGACTGCTGGTCTTCCATAAACAACCTTGCCCGGACTTGTGCCTCGGAGGGTAACTTTCTAGGTGCAATCCCATGGTCATTCATGACCGAATGGTTTCTCAATATTATTGACAATAAATTGCCAGAAGTGTTTCATTTTTTTGAACGAAAATTTATCCTCTACGAAAATGCGTACGAATGCGGAAGACGAATAAGTAATACACAAGAGATTTGCCTGGATTAGAAGGAAACCTACATCTTCTTGGACATTATGAACGAACAAGAGCTAGATTGACAGCGAGTTAATTAACAGCGCTAATTAAATGAAGAACTATAACAGTTAAAAATCTTGACATAATACAATATTGGAGAAACAAACTAATATCGTATGATTACTTGAAAAATGCTTGCCTAGTAAATGTTGCCTAAGCTAATGCAACATCTTACTATTGTGTACCGAGTTCAAATACCTGAGACGTTTTACTATGGAGAAGCATTTCCTTCTCTGTTTCATAAAAGCTGGCGGACTCTTACCAATGAAGATTGTACAACGTATTTATACGATTATGTCTCATTTAAATAACTTGTATATATATATATATATATATATATATATATATATATATATATATATATATTCATACGTGTGGAGGCGCAATGGACCACTGGTTAGGGCAGCGGACTCGTGGTCGTACGATAGCAGTTTCGATTCCCAGACCGGGCTTTGTGAGTGCTTATTGAGCGAAAACACGTAAAGCTCCACAAAGCTCCGGGGATTGGTGGCGAACCGCGCTGTGCTCTTTCACCACAACATTCTCTCACTGTTTATGTTTCTGTTGTACCTGTATTTCAAAAAGGCCAGTCTTGTCACACTCTGTGTGGCACTGAATTTCCCCGACAACTAAGTTGTGTAGTGCTCAACCACATGTGCGTCATTTTCACAAGGAGACTGTTCCATTTATGGGATCAACTGGAACCCTCGTCGTCGTCACCGACGGAGCGCCATGATTCATATGTGTGTGTGCGTGTGCGTTCGTGTGCTTGTGTGTGTGTGTGTGCGCGCGTGTGTGTGTGCTTGTGTGTGTGTGTGTTACTAATAATGTAATTAAAAATAAACGTAGTGTTTCAATTTACTGAGTAATAATTTTCCACCCCTTTGTATTCTAAAGAATTGATACTCACTCTTATACTCAGACTTTTTGCGATTTTTTTTCCGTATCAGTGAATCCTGGTTATAGGAAAATAAATATTAAATACTAACAGTTATATTATCAGCATCAGCAGCAGCTACGTCAACTGCAGCAGCAGCGACATCAACTGCAGCAGCAGCGACATCAACTGCAGCAGCAGCGACATCAACTGCAGCAGCAGTAAGCAGTAACATCAACTGTAGCAGCAGCAACATCAACTGCATTAGCAGCAACATCAACTGCAGCAGCAGCAACATCAACTGCAGCAGCAGCAACATCAACTGCATCAGCAGTAACATCAACTGCAGCAGCAGCAACATCAACTGCAGCCGCAGCAACATCAACTGAGGCAGTGGTATGAGCAGTAGCGGTATCATCATCATCATCATCACCATCATCATCATCATCATCACCGTAGTCATCATCCTCATCATATTCCGCCTGATATACCTCCGCCTCTCCTCCTCTTTATCGTCGTCGTCGTCGTCGTCACTGTCATCATAATCAACCTCAATGCACTCGGCATTAGAAGATCAGTAACATCAGATGAGAAGAGAGGAAATTATATTATTGTATTTCATTATGGCCCTCTAACTTCATGGCTCTAATAAACCGAGACCAACTGTTTCTTTGATGTTCCTTAGTCTGTCGATAAAATGAAGTATATTGAAGAACTGATTTTGATAATAATCGCCTTCTGCATCCCTAAAGTATTGTGACCTTGAGATTATTATTATTATTATTATTATTATTATTATTATTATTATTATTATTATTATTATTATTATTATTATTGCCATCCTTATGATGAAGAGAATCATTATCATGATCATCATCATCATTACTATCATCATCATCATCATCATCTTCCTCATCTTCATCATCATCATCATCATGATAATCATCATACACCATCATCGTCATCATCATCATCATCATCATTATACTGATTGTTACTATAGCTGTTCTTATCTTTTAATTTTGAGTAGTAGTAGTAGTAGTAGTAGTGATGGTAGTAGTAGTAGTAGTAGTAGTAGTAGTAGTGGTGGTGGTGGTGGTGGTGGTGGTGAATTTGGTGGTGGTAGTAGTAGTAGAAGTGGTGGGGTTAGTAGTAGTAGAGATCGCTGATTATCTATTAAGCCTTGTTTTGATACCACACTCTAAAGATAAATGCTAGCCAATGCTAATCATAATGGAAGAGGATGCTGTGTTTTTTTAATCCTGCCTTCCAGTAAGATTGTAATTATAGGATGTATCTTTATACAGAATCGTGACGTATCAAAATTCCCGATGCTAAATATTATAAGAAAGTGCCTGCATTGTTTGCATATGGATTATACCCAACATATGAAAAATTACTCGGGTTATCGTGATGTTTTACCGATCAATTTAATGGAGTAAAATAGAGAAATTGCAGCCAAGAATTATTTTGTCGAGAAGAGTATAACAATACTTCTGTAACGAGCAAAGTCAGTAAAACAAAATGTGCATGCAGTAACATCAGTGACATGAGATGTTTGATTGGAAGGGCAATTTTGACATTTGCAAACACAATTTGCAACGCACGAGCATTCGACATGAAAGGTTCAGGCGAGATGAAAGCATTGTTTGAAAGAAATATGTCCTCTAGTATCTAAAGTTGCTACGAAGATGCGAGAGAAATGAGCGTTGATTCAACGGAGTATTACTAAATCCATTTGTTCTTTTATTTACCCTCTAAAGCACGAATGATATAGGTATAAGGCACAATATGGGTTATTTTTAAAACTGGAAACCAAGCTAAGGGACACACTGTGTTATTCTGTCACGTTTCTGAGCATAAGAAAAACCTATCAGTATTCAAGGCGAAGAAATATGTAGCGAACAGAAAAAAAAACCATACAACCGTTACGACATTGATACGTGTCTCAGTATCTCATTCCTACTTCAATAAAGGCAGGTGAAAATCCATGAGGATATTTGGGGTATATGTAACTGCATGGCGTGATAAAAGTTCTCAGGAATCGGCAAATTAACACTTATCTTAGTCCTCAGCTCAAAGTTCATTAATGGCGAATGTGTTCCGTTTTTGCAAACTAAGTCCCTCATTTTTTGAAAGAATACCTATAGTTATAATGTGAATGTCGCACACACACATACACACACACACACACCTACATAATATATATATATATATATATATATATATATATATATATATATGTGTGTGTGTGTGTATGTATTTATACACTCACGCACATACACACACAATATATATATATGTTTGTGCTTGTGTGTGTGTGTGTATACACTTACTTGCAGCATACATATGTTTTGTTTCATCGAAATGGGGAAAATGGATATTTAACTATATCTAATTAAAGTAGAAATTGATACGAAAAGTGAAAATTGCAGTTTTCAATTTTTAGCTAAATTCGTGTCAAAAGAATTGTTCAAATTTAAATCAATATTTTTCATTTTCCCTTCTTTTCTGTTTCTGTATTTTATTATTTATTTATTATTATTTTTTTTTTTGAGAATTTGTTCACTATTTAGAGCAACATTCCTGTTGATTGAGATATGAAGTCTATGCATTGATTTGCTTTCTCTCACCTAATATTTTGGCGATTATTTTATTTTCTTATTTTTAGTTTCGTAAATATAGTAAAATATGAAATTTTATCGAGAATCATGTTGACGTGTATATATATTTCGCTTTTCAGAAGCAGCGAAGCATTTTAAACATCAAAATTGATTAAGCTGCCATTAATATTTGGTGATAATGCGTAGTGACATTTGGGAATTTATTGAAGAAAGGAACATTTCCACCAGTTTTCCTCTCACATTAGATTAGATTCTCTCTATGAGATATTTTCTCGTTGTTTTCTTTCCTTACTCATATATTCTCATTAAACGTTGTCCTTAACTAGACTATTAAACGGAATTTGTCAGGAAAAATATTTGTACAGTCATATTTGCAAGACACGCATTTTTCGGAACAATCAATACCCACGGCACTTCTAAATCCTACTTGTAGTCAAACATGTTTATTTAGTATATTTTTGCATTCAGTTCGTATTCTTCGATTGCAATATTGTTTTATTCTTCCTTGGATATTTTCAGTTGAGTTGCAACAAATTAGTGATCCTTAGTTTAGAAGACTTAAAGGAGACATTGACAAAAACAACAACAACATATATAATAGTAACAATATTGACAATAATAATAATAATAATAATAACAATCATAATAAACAGGAAAAAGAATAATAACTCTAACTCCGTTATCAGGTTAAGTACTAAGTTAACCACATGTCCTTGTATGGTTCCTTCCTTTAATAAATTAGAAGAGAACCTGCAAACAATAATGGCTCTAAACGACAATTGTGAGATTTTTATTTAGTGTTTGATCAACTGAAGTTTGCATATATATGTTTAAATGCATCTCATCTATAACGATAGCAAACTGGTATACGTTTGTTCTCTGTGTTAAGAAGGTAGGTTGTTTTACAACTGAAAATTCGCCGCTACACTTCGCGGTTTAACCCGTAACGCCAATCGTTGGGACTATGTCTATAACAAATAGCATGAGAAAAGAAAAGAATATGTCCAACATGCCTCGCATGAATATAAATTCCCTGGAATTTCTTACCTAAGATATTTTCTTTAGCACCAGGAAGCATGCGAATTAAAATTCGTGTATAGCTCTCTGATCGAAAATAGAAAAGTACCAAGGATAATAATAGTTAACGTGCATTTTAATCTGCTTTATAAAGCAAAGTTGGATACTTTTGTGATTGAATCTCAGATGAGGTGTGCGGCATTGATAGTCCTTGTTTTATATTCAAATAATATGATAAAGAACCGCAACCGTTGCTCGATTTAACTTGATCGCGTTTCTTTGGGCACTAAAATGGTAAAATATCAAATTATTATTATTACACATCTAGTTATTTATTTCTCTGTTCCAGTCCTTGGATTTCTGCCCCCTCACCGTTGCAAAAAGATACTAACTCTCTTCTTCCTAAACGGATTGATCGATAAAAAATAACCTTTAAAATTTTGAATAAATACATCACAGTTAAATACTGGTAATTTAGTTTAACGAGATCTGAGCAATGAAAAATATCAATATATTCTCATAAAAATCTGAAAATAGGTTTTTATACTGGATTATTTAGAGGAAGTTTCGTTTCCAAGAATATAATTTAGAGTACTAAACCTAAAAGAAAATGGAAACTTAGAAAATGGAGAATGCATATATTGGTGGTAGAATCTGTCAGAGGCCAAGCGGTGGTGTTGTGTTCAGCAATATTTCATGTCTGAAGTAAAGCCAATGCATTGAGCTTTCGTATTGTTTCCCTTTCTCCAGTTTTAGTCAAAAAGTTTACACGACATAAACTATGCAAAAGTATTGCACAAAGGATGTCGCTACAAAATAACAACATATTTTTTTTTTAGTTCGCACAAATCGTATATTACTAAACGAAAGTTATTTCGCAATGGATGTAAATAAAGTCGGAGATAAATCAGCCTCACTCGTCATCATTGTTAAGATAACTAACATCACCAACATTTGAAACATTTAGCCGAATGCATTGTGTACAGAACAAATAGATACATTTTCGTCTTTCTTCTAATAGTGGAATACAGTACACATCTCATAAACTTCGTCGATTCTTAATAATATATTTCATGAAACATTTATAGCTTTCTTCAATAAAAACACTGTGAAGACCGCATACATACACTCTACAAACCAGAACATATTTATTATGTGCGAACAATTCAGAAATGGATGTTGTGTCATGTTTATTCTTCTTGCCATGTTAGTGTTTTGGGAGCAATGATTTCAGATTACTAAGTAAATTAAGTGCTCTCAATGTTTCTCACTGATATTCATGTCTTTCTTTTTGTTTTTTTTTGTTTTGTTTTTTTTTACCATAAGCTGCAAAACTGGAATCTTATTTTAGTAGTCGGCATTATGTCAATAGTAAACGTGGTTAATGGTTTTATGTTGTTCGTTCCATGTTGATGGTGTTATAAGCTTTAATTACATCAAACTTTTTTTTTCAAGTAATTGTAATAATATAATTCTGATCTGCACGTAAAACTTTCTTTTCTAACGCACCAACAATAATATCCATTCAAAATACCATTCCTTGCTCCTTTTCACACACTGAACTCCAGCAGTTATAAAACATCAACAGAAATTGAAAACATTGCAAAGAAAAGCTATAGTAATAAAAAGTTACTGCCTCTCTAGTGTATAAGAATGAATACGTGCGCGTTGTGTGTATGTGACTGTGTTTGTTTCTTTGCACAATGAAAGATATAACTACATCGGAGCATTGTCGTTTTTAAAGGTGACGTGATTACAAACTAACAATAGATAATGTTTTATATACTAGACATACGAGTAATTTTGTTGGGTTGTAACAGCTTATTTAATCGTCTATAGTATACAGCTAGTAATTAGTTTATGGCACAGACAGATATAATCTGAAGCTGAAGGTGAAATGTTTCAATTGCAAAATGTGGTATATCGAGTAGTATAATTTCTATACTACACTACCATTACAGTAAAAAGAAAACATCCGTTGTTACCACCGAAACAAGATCGGAAAAATCTAGGTCGGCAACACACTTCTTTGCTGCTCTGTCTCGTATGTTGTTCTAAAATGGTTCAGTCACAGAATCCTTTTAGATAACGTCTACAGTAATCAATACACAGGGCGTGATATATTCGTTTATAAATAATAGCGTATCGTCTTTAAAAACTGCTTCCCTCGTAAACTTTTCTCCTAACGCCATGCGAATAGATAACCTTTGTTGTCGCTGTACTAAAACGCATATAGAGGATCACATTTATATACAACACACGTACACATATGCGTGTGTGTACTTTTACATACATACATATATATATATATATATATAATATATAATATATATATATATATATATATACATATATACACTTATATATATATATACACATATATACACTTATATATACACACGCACACGCACACACTCACACACACACACACACACACACACACACACACACACACACACACACACACATATATATATATATATATAGTCAAAATAAGCAACAAGGATATCCAAAATTAATGCAGTACGATCGTTTTATGCGACTCCATTTATTTAAGCAATGTGAACATTACATCGAATGTGAAATACAATGTTCACATTGCTTAAATAAATGCAGTCGCACGAAACGATCGTACTGCATTAACTTTGGATATCCTTGTTGCTTATTTTGATTTAAATCACCTTATTTGCGAATTGTATGGATAACACCATACTTAATTCTGTTTCCTAAACTCAAACCATAGCAGCACCACTGTTTGATGCTGGAATTTTTAATATGTGTTACAAACCAAAAGGAACGAGAGATGCGCTAATTTGAATATTCTTCAAACGTTCTGAGTGTCGGTACTGGAAGGTCAAATATCACTCAAGTTAAATTCGCATCTCATACTTTTGAATCGACAATTCTGTTACCGCCCAGAATAGTTGGAACGCTGTAGACGATGGGATATAGACGCAGCAAGTATCAGTTGTTTGGAATTTCCTGAGTGTCTTTGCATGCTCTTACATTCAGTATCACTATCATTTATTATTCGAGTTTATGATGTAAATGGCTACAGTAGACTTTATAGACGGTAGTGTGTAATTTGAGGGAGATCGCCTACTCTGTCTCTTGCAACGCCTTCGATGAGGATTGCTCATTGTCTTTCAAACACAAGCGGTAATAAATGTGATGTGTTCGGGCCAGTTAACTATAGACCTGTGATTTCAATTCAGTACAGATACGTTTTTATGAACTATATATCTTTTTGTTTTCCTAGAATGTGAATAACATTAGAGGTCATTGTCCAGATAAGTGCTATTGTACCACTCATCAGAGTCAACGTTATATTTCTATCATTATTGTTTTAAAAATTCAGGTAAGATAAGAGGCTTATGTGGTTTCGGCATATCGATTTGTACACGCTTTGCTAATATTTGGGTGTAAATATCGATTTGCAATGAAACATTTTACGAACATGATACACACATACCTCGTCTACTATAACTGCAAATATATTTTTGCATCCTAATTATTCAGTGTTACAGATAACAATGCGACTCCTACCAACAGTTGATAACATGCAAACTATCGATTTTCTATTTCAGATAAGTCAGTTATTCTCTCCGTTATCTTTCACGCCTGATGACCCAAACTTTTTGATAAGGGTTTCTGAAGTTGAATATTTCGGAGCAATAAAATATCACACACTGGTCTGAGATAGAAAACGAGTGCGAGTTATGGGAAATGAGTGCTTAATATGATTTTCTTTGAAGACACATAGAATATAAACCATGGGGATACATCAATTGATTTTATAGTTATGGCTACGTTCGGAAGTGGACGATAGAGCAATGATGAGTTAAGCTATGGAGGCATCTTACTTTAGAAGGTTTGCATAGATGGATATGATTTCTAAATATTCTCCTGAATGTGCCTTTGATCAGGTATGATGAATAATTCTGTATAATAAGTCTTACATTAATCAAAGACGTTAAAGTATTCTGAGCGTAAGCGAATATCTTCCTCCTCCCCTTTCTCATCCTACTCCTCCTTCTAATCTTTCATGATTCCCGCTTACTTAATACTAGCACGGATAAAAATAATTAATATTCTGCTTTAACTACAAGGCTAGACATTTAGGTCCTTCATAGATACTTTATTTTATCGACCCAGGTAATAATGAATCGTTAGCATGCCGGGAAAAATGATTACTACCATTTCGTCCGTCGATACGTTCTAAATTCAAATACCGCAGATATCAACGTTACCCTTCATCGTTTTGGGGTTCATACAATGTATACCACCAGTTGTGCACTAGAGTCGATGACATCAGCTGACCTCCTTCCTCGAAATTGTTGACTTTATGCCAAAATTTGAAGCTATATATATATATATATATATATATATTTATTTATAGACACAGATATATCTGTCACCGAAATATTTGTTTTTTTTCTCCATTATATGTCTGAGCAAAAACATTCCGTTTCCATAGTTTCAGTCATTCGTTAAATATGTTCATTATATTTTGTATATATGTAATTAAGTACTCTCTATATTGTTTGTGTATATCTTTTGTAATTTATTAATGAAATATTTAAGATTCCATATTGATCTTCAATGCTTCATAGTCGTTTCTAATTAAACTATAGTATACCCACAGGGTCAGTTAGTTATCATTATTATATTGTTGTTGTTTCTTTTTTCTTCATCTTCTATCGATCTTATCATCATCATCGTCATTATTATTATTATTATTATTATTATTAGTAGTAGTAGTAGTAGTAGTAGTAGTAGTAGTAGTAGTAGTAGTAGTAGTAGATCAAATTTTCTGATTTAGTAGCGATGTGTGAGTGTGAGTGTGTCAGATGGAAATAAATGTCGGTTACAGTAATTATAACTCAAGTTAATATTGCACTAAATCATTACAATGACAGAACTTGCATCATAAATTAAAGATAGAGCATTGTCTCTGGGAAAATAATATACCAATCTCACAGGCACGCCAGAAATCGAGACGCTTGATTATATCACGTTACTCTAAGATAGTGTAAGATGGCTGCATTCGCCGTATGTAATTAGAAGCCTAATATAAGTTTACGAAATAAGCTGGAGGGTAATTTCCGGAAAACCTTGCGGTCATTCCATAGCAAGTATTATCGATAAAACTTAAACTTGTTCATTGTATTTCGAGTTCTTTTTAGAGGTTATATAAGCAGTATTTCGTAAAGTTGTGTATTACCGGGAAATTCAACATTAATATTACGTTTATGTAATTACTATGAATATTACTGATGTAAAATCGTGAATAGAAACAAATATTGTTAAAATTCATGATTATCATTTATTTTTTTTTCCACATAAGCACACGCACTACATATTCGTTCTACCCTTGTTTATTATTGTTCTAATTTTGTGCCAGGAGTTTGGAAATATTTCGACCCGCAACTTGTGACCTCTTCACAGGATGAGGTCACAGATTGGGTGAGGAAGGATTTCCAGATAATGGAACAACAATAAATTTGAAGTGAAGAATGAATGTATTGTGCGTGCGTTTATTTTGAAAGAAAAAAATGACCATCCCAAAATAAAACAAAATCACTACCGTTCATATATATGAATTTATGGGGTTAGGGTTAGGGTTAGGGCTGAATGATTTCTACGAAAACTTGAAATCAATGAAATAAATGCAAAAAACACTTATTTCTAACATATAATGATTTCTGAAAGTTAAACATCTGTGGTGTCGAGATATTCATATTTTTAAATTAAAGCGCCAAAACTATGGAATCGGAATTGAAACTTAACTCATCATTATAATGCATATTTATCACGAGCGCATTCTTAAATTTTAAGTTAACTTGCATTAGTTACAGCTCGGAGGTATTTCGAAATCTATTTATACACAGGATTTAATTAATATCATTGACAACTGCGTTTCTTCTTTCAGTAGGTATATACATCTGGCAGCATCCATTTGTTAACTGACGGAATGAAAGTGGTGTCACCGAATCCAGTATTTTATAGCGGAAAAAGGTTTTAAAGGAACATTAAATCAAACAATTTACCAAAATCTATCATTCTTGCAGCACTCTCCTAAAAATTTGAAGCGTTCTTCAGAACCAGTTGGCATATATTAGAGGGCCTTTATGCATCCAACTGAAACTTAAGTATTAATATATTTTTTCCGCAAATGGCATTTAATAAATATACAGTACAATGTACATCAAGAACGGATTATTAATTGGCTTTTTATGCTGTAATGCTATATGATAAAGAATCAATTCAAACCTATTCAAAAAAGCGGATGTTTACTTAAGGGCTATGTAATGGCAAGTATTAGACAGCTGTATATCAACAAAGGCGGAAGGTCTCTTTACTGTCATTAACATTTACAGATATAATACTCACTTACATTAGTATTAAATGTTACGATCGGAAACATCCATTTACACTGAACAAAATGCTTAGAAATTAATAACAACTTAATTATCCATGAGACAATAGCAAAACTACATGCATATTTCGACATTTTCCATGTTTTATCAAAGAGAAAGAGGCCACTGTTTTTTCAGCTGGTATGTCGTTCTAATTTTTAATTACATGGATCATGTATGAAGAATTTTATATTGAATAGAAGGTACATAAACGTACCGCCTCTATCAATATTCTAAGCATCACAGTTATGATATATCCCTGGTCCTTTCGTCGACATGTATTATTATTGAGACCAGTATGTAGCGCTGACGATGAAATACGTTGGAAAGTGAATATACACTTTTTGAATGCATATTTCTTCTATTAAAGTGCACTTTATATTCCACATGCCACAACATTTTATCTTATCACTTTCGGCGAATGCATCCATAATATATTGGAATAATTTAATTCTGAGGTAACATTAATCAAATATTCATATATGTATTCGAAACAAACATTCGCTGTATGTCTTAGAGACATTCAGATATAAAGCTAAAAAGGAAATCGTCAAAAGTTTTCTCCAAACACTACAAACACGATTATATCTAAAATTCGTCTGTATAACGAAACTAAACTATCACACAAAGAAGAGTATTTCATACCCTTGGACAATCTAGTTTACAGGAATGAAGTTTTAATATGTAAGATATAAAATGTATGATATACAAGACAAACGATATTGTGAGGTATTTAGATAGTCTTTCGATAAAGAAGGATATTTCTACATTATTTCGCTAAAAGAGAGAATGCCTGAGTATTTAAAAAGAACGATCTTTTGGCGTTTAATTTTTACCTGTTTCATTTTGGAATTTTAGCCTAAAGAGTCAACATCAGTAGTTCTTTCTTTAAACCATGGTACTTATTCTATCAGTTCTTTTGCCGATTCATGAAGTTACGAGAGCATAAACGCACCAACGCCGGCTGCCAAGCATTGATGAGGTACAAATTCAGACACAAGCACACACACACACACACACAAACACACATATATATACCATATATACATACACACTCATTTATATATATATATATATATGTGTATGTCTGTGTGTGTGTCTGTGTGTGTGTGTGTGTGTGTGTGTGTGTGTGTGTGTGTGTGTGTATGTGTGTGTGAGACATGCTTCTTGTAATTTCAATTTAACCAAATCATTTCACAAGACATGGGTCAGCCCAAGATTACAGCTGAAGAAACTTGTAGAAGATGCCAAGCAGTGCGACTGAACCAGAAACCATACGGCTTGGACACAAACTTCTGGCCACAATTGGGCTATGATAAATATTAAACATAGCGTACAGTGTTATTCAGAAAATATTTAACCATATTAGGTATAATATACTAATTACAAAAATGTTTACAGACATGCACACATCGACTGTCTGGTCTCACAAATACGAAAAATGTTTGTTCCTCAGTTTTATTATCAGGCTATAATTTAACGTCATCTAATAAAAAGATGTAACTGAATCCCACAAGGAAATAGGCTCGGAACACTACTTCGCCTGCTATCTGACCTTTTCACCGTAAACAAATATGTGTGTGTGTGTGTGTGTACGGGTGTATATATAAATATAAATATATATATGTGTATATATATAT